>NC_039283.1:17577207-17877207 GCF_003368295.1 Carassius auratus
TCTAACGGTTTTGCCCGTGGCGAGGCATGGAACTTATGGCGAGAAATGAGAAACAGGAAATGTCTAATACATCCACATACATTTCCTGAATTTGATCAAACTTCATGGGTTTGTTCGTTGTATGATACCGATTGTATATATGTGGCTATTAAGAGTCAACGTTATAGCGCCACCAACTGGCAGCAGGAAGTGTGTCATTTTCCAAATGCTTTGAATTCAGCATCTTATTTTTACTCGATTTACTAAAACTTCATCAGAATAATGACAAAACACGGCCGATGTAAATCTGTTGGTGGGGATATTGATATCTGATATAGTGTTGCCATGGCAACGTGGTCAAACTTGAATGTTCTGTTATGGTGAGTTTTGAGGCAGACAACAAGCTCAGATTTACATGAACTCAAAACACATATCAGTATTCTTGATAGCTAGACAATGGCAAAAAGCTTTTAAAGGGCGTGAAGGAGGCACTCTATAGCGCCACCTTTTTGTCAAAAAGTGGGGGGTTAGTTTCAGCTACAGACACCAAACTTGGTACATAAATTGTTCTTTTCAAGACGGACAACTTTCTAATTCACAGTCATCAGCTACGATCAACAGGAAGTCGGCTATTTTGATTTGAATGTGTATTTTTGAGATTTTACAGTTGTGAATTAATGAATACTCCTCACAGGGGAAGTACACTATACACACCAAACGTTGTCTACATGAAGAAAAAACATCGAGGAACTTAAATTGCGAACAGATTTTGGTTAGCTTGAACGGTTTTGTCGTGGTGATTTTTTGAAATGACAGTAAAAAGTGAAACATTAATCGTCTTGTATTTTTAAATTGCAGCTTCCAAACCTTTAAAAAACATTTTTAATTTAGAAAACCAGTGATTCTGAGGAAATATGCATAGTTTCATGACTTACAGCACTGTATGATTAAAAGAAAATTAAAAAACTGTCAGACATCTGATCTCACTCTGTCACTCTGTGTGCTGACTCTGTGTGTGTGTGTGAGTGTGAGTGGGGGAGGGGTGTGAGCTGAGTGGCAGACAGACAGAGAGAGAGAGAGAGAGAGAGAGACTTAACATCTCTTTAATCACCAGAAAAAAACTGTATTTTAAATAGTTATTTTTTTGTTGTTGTTGCTAATTGTGCTGTTATCATTACATCTTAAGAAATATCTTAGGCCTTATCCTTTTCTGACAGTTTCAGGGATTAAAAAAATCCTAAAAAACCTTATTTGTGCTGCAAATAATAATTTCAAACTCATTTGATACTGACCTCTGTCACCCTGTGACATGACATTTATTTGAATTTACATAATCTCAAGGATGTAACAGTAAAACTGTTCAGCTCACAGATGAAGACTAAGCTTTAATGCAAGCAGAACTATTTCACAAATGCTTATAGGTTAATGAAATCATAACAAAACACTTTTAAATTATTTAAGGATTTGGTAACACTTTAAAATAATGTCTCAATTGTTAACATTAGTAAATGCATTGGTAACACTTCATAATAGCTGCAATTCTTAGCTAAGCATTAGTAAATAGTCAGTTCATGCTTTATATAGCCTTCTCCCAAAATTAATATTTTAGTAAGCATTTTATAAATACAGCTATAATTAAATTGTTCATGGTTTATATGCACATTTATTTTGAGGAGATTAAAGGCTGTAATCTCCCTAAAAAATGTAAAATAAAAAATAAAATAAATAAAATAAACAAACACAGAACTCATAAATATTTATTTCAAGATGCAATAAAAGAAAACTGTACACTTGAATTTATATATATATATATATATATATATATATATATATAAATATATATATATATATATATATATATATATATATATATATATATATATATATATATATATATATATATATATATATATATATATATATATATATATATATACACACACACACAATTGCATAAGTTTATATTTAAAAATGTTTAGCAAGTGTACAGCTAATAATAATAATAATGCATTTTATTTAGTTTTAGCTACAGACACCAAACTCGGTACTTAAATTGTTCTTATCAAGACGGACAACTTTCTAATTCACAGTCATAAGCTACGATCAACAGGAAGTCAGCTATTTTGATTTGAATGTGTATTATTGAGATTTTACAGTTGTGAATTAATGCATACTCCTCACATGGGAAGTACATTATACACACCAAACTTTGACTACATGAAGAAACAACATCGAGGAACTTAAATTGCGAACGGATTTTGGTTAGCTTGAACGGTTTTGACGTGGTGATTTTTTGAAATGACAGTAAGAAGGGAAACATTAATTGTATTGTATGTCTAAATTGCAGCTTCCAAACACTTCAAGGCATGTTTTCATACAGAGATCAAATCATTATGAGGAAATATGCATAGTTTCATGACTTTACAACACTGTATGGATAAAAGAAAATAAAAAACTGTCAGACTTCTCAACTGACATGATCTCACTCTGGCCACTCCGTCTGTGTGAGGAAAGGGAGGGGGAGAGGGAGGGGGAGTGTGAGTGTGAGGGGGTTGGTGACTGTGAATCTTTGGTGACTGACAGTGTGTGTGGATTGTAGGGAGGGGCTGTCTGGCAGAGAGAGAGAGAGAGAGAGAGAGAGAGAGAGACCTAATCATTCCTTTAATAATCAGGAAAAAAAATCTATATTTTAAATTGTTATTGTTTTTGTTGTTGCTAATGGTGGTGTTTTTTTTCCTTTCATTACAGGTTAAGAAATCTCTTAGGCCTTATCCTTTTCTGACAGTTTTTGGGATTTAAAAACATCCTAAGAAGCCTTATTTGTGCTGCAAATTATAATTTCAAACTCATTTGATACTGACCTATGACAACCTGTGACATGACATGACATTTATTAATCTCATGGATGTAACAGTAAAACTCTTCAACTGACAGATTAAGCTGCAATGCAAGCAAAACTATTTCACAAATGCTTATAGGTCATTAAAATCATTACAAAACACTAATAAATTATTAAAGGGTTTGGTAACACTGTATAATAATGTCTAATTTGTTAACATTAGTAAATGCATTGGTAACACTTTATAATAACTGCACTCATTAGCTAAGCATTAGTAAATAGTTCATGATTATAAAGCCTTTTCCCTTAATAATAGTCATTATTAAGCAGGAATACATCTCTAATTACATTGTTCTTGGTTTAAAAGCACATATATTACAAAGGAGATTAAAGTTTCAGTTGTCTTATAAAATAAATCAATAAACACAACCCAGTTTGATTCAGAATTCAGAAATATTTATTTCAAGATGCAATAAAAGGAAACTGTACACTTGAAAAGGTTTTGAGCGATTCTTGAAGGATTAGCATCACCTTCACTTGTACGATGGTTTGAGGAATATATCTTCCAGATAGTACCGCCGCTCCCTATATGCAGAGTATGCAGTCTTCGTAGAGCACCAACTCCCAGAGGGGGCACCAGTTGCTCAAAAAAAACAAAACAAATATGCGCCATTCTCCCATCCGCGTTCGCGACCACTCAATAGCATTTGAGAAGAAAGACTTGTAGTCACAAAACAATTGTAATGTGTTCATATAGGTGTCAGCTACAATGCACACCTTATACATTTTTTATACATTTTAAAATAAAGTGTTACTAAAGTTATATATATTGTTCTGTGTATGTGATTTCAAAGTCTAGATTGGTCGGATTAACCCTTTAACTGCCACATCCCTTAAAACTTGATTGTCAGAGGGTTACTGTAAATGCTTATGCCCGCTGGGCACAGTTTTCCCGATGCCACCAGGGTGGCGTTGCACTGATGGCTTGAGCCCGACATCGCTGCTTGCAGCTATATTTATTATTATTTTTCTTCAAGGTTTCGGGGGCTTTTGGGGCCCTTAACATGCTTAAAAAGTCTTGAAAATTGGCACACACATTGGAACCTGCGGCCATTAGGGCCGGGCAGAGACTGATACACGGGCGTGGCACAGGGGCTCTACAGCGCCCCCTGGAATACTGAGGGCCATATATCATACATACTTGCACGTAGACACACGAAACTCGGTACACATGTAGATCTCATCAAACCAAACAACTTTTGTACTGCATGTCATAGGCTCCGCCCAACAGGAAGTTGGATATTTAGGGTTTAGTATTCATATTTTTTGTCAAAGTTGTGGGGGCTTTTGGGGTCCTTAACATACTCAAAAACTCTTGAAAATTTGCGCACACTTTGGAATCTGTGGCCTTTAGGAGCCTGCAGAGGCTGGGACCCGGGCGTGGCACAGGGGCTCTATGGCGCCCCCTGGAACACAGTCATAAATGTTGATGTATAGCTCACACATACTTGCTCGTATTAATATGAAACTCAGTACACATATAGATCTCATCGTGCTGAACAACTTTCGTACTGCATGTCATTCGGCTCCGCCCAACAGGAAGTCAGCTATTTAGAGTTATGTAAAAAGCGCATGCTCTGGAATTTGAAATACTTGTCATAGGTTTTTTTGCCGATTGCCACCAAATTCGGTCAACATGATCTCAAGACATTGGGGATGAAAAATTGCCAGGGGATTTTTGATATCTCGAACGGTTTGCTCGTGGCGAGGTGTTGAAATTATGGCGAGAAATGAGAAACAGGAAGTGTCTAATACCATCCACATACATTTCCTGATTTTAATCAAACTGCATCAGATTATTCGTTGTATGATGTCGATCGCATATATGTGACTATTAGGAGTCAAAGTTATAGCGCCACCAACTGGCAGCAGGAAGTGTGTCATTTTCAAAATGATTTGAATTCAGCATCTTATTTTTACTCGATTTGCTTCAAACTTCATCAGAATAATGTTAAAACACAGCCGATATAAATCTGCTGGGGGGATATTGATATCTAAAAATATTGTTGCCGTGGCAACATGTTAAACTGGAATACTTCTCAGGTGATTTTGAGGCATATAACATGCTTAGAATTTCATCAAACTCAGAACACATATCAGTATTTATGATAACTAGACACTGGCAAAAGTTCATAAGAGGGCATGGAAGAGGCACTCTATAGCGCCACCTTTTGTCAAAAGTGGGGGGGTTAGTTTTAGCTACAGACACCAAACTCGGTACAAAAATTTTTCTTATCAAGACGGACAACTTTCTAATTCACAGTCATCAGCTACAATCAACAGGAAGTCAGCTATTTTGATTTGAATGTGGATTTTTTTTTACATTTAGCTGTGAATTAATGCATACTGCTCAGAGGAGAGTAACACTATACACACCAAACTTTGTCTACATGATGCCAAAACATTTTAAACAACTTAAATTGCCAATGGATTTTGGATAGCTTAAACGGTTTTGTCGTGGTGATTTTTTTAAATGACAGTAAAAATGGAATTATTAATTTTTCTGCATTTTTAAATTCCAAACACTTCAAAACCTTTTTTCGTACAGAAAAAAAAGTCATTCTGAGTAAATATGGATAGTTTCACGACTTTACAACACTGTATGGATAACAGAGAATTAAAAAACTGTCAGACATCTCATCTCACTCTGTCCCTCTGTTTGAGTATATGTGCTTCAGACTTCCATTGTCTGAGAGAAATAGCGCCCCTACAGGTTCAATTCCCGGACTTTTACTTTCACTTTTAAATCGGTTAAAAATACAAATAAATACTTAGATTTAATTCACACTGACAAGCTAAACCAACATATCTGATTATTACCGGTTCAGGGCTCATGGATAAATTATTTCTGGCCAGAGATACGTGAGAAATAGGAGAGATGAATCACCGCTGTGATCACGAGCGTCTGGAGTAAAGAGCTCAGAAAAAACGAATTTATTCCTGTTTTAAAGCTTTTAAAAATAAATTATTACAGCGATATCACACAATCAACCAATTAGAACACACCAAGAGCTAAATTCAGATGTTTTTGAACTGTTTGTGTGAAAATGAATTATTTGCGGCTGCCTATCTGAAACCACCGCCTCCGATCAGCGCGTACAGTGTCGAGCTCAAAACAAACGAATTTATTCTTGTTTAAGAGCTTTTTTAAATAAAATATTACCACAAATGCACACAATAAACCCATTGTAACACTACAAGAGCTAAATGCAGGTGTTTGTGACCCGTTTAAGTGTGCAAGACTATTTGAAAGCGCGACTGGCAGAATAACATTTCTCTCTCGAGCTGCAGGATTCTGCCTTTCGTCGTACGAACGAACACATCACGGACAAGATTATTTCAAAATACATAATAGCTTGGCGACTATAAACGAAAACAGCCACGTGAACATAAACTGTTGAGAAATAAATCTGAAATGGATCTACTGGATTTTAATATTAAGTGACCGCATATACCTGCTTCTGTCTTCAATTTTGATCCATATAAAAAATGAAACTCATTCATCTTGGCTGCTTTTTTTAATGTGTGTACGTATTTATTTATTTATTTATTTATTTATTTATTTATTATTTTGCTCTAACAAGACTTAATCTATATTTAATTAAATCAATTACATTTTATTTTACATTTGATTTGTCCATTTCTGCATCTAAACGCCTAAAAACCTAAAACATGCTCTATTATACTATTGTTAGCAATTTCTTTATCGTCCAATTTATCTGGTGTACACTTTTATTTTCATAATAAACTTGTTTGTTAGATTATACACAGTTACAGTGGTCTATAATAAATATTGACAGGTTTTATTCAAGCTGTTTAGAATGATTGCAGTAGGCAAATGTTTTGAAATGTAAATAAAATAAAAAAAATTAAATAAATAAATAAATAAAAAACATTGGAAAAGAATAACTGTTGTACATTTTTATACATTTTGTATAATTTCATAGTTTATGCATTATAGTTATAAAAACAAATAAATTTAGCCACTCACATAAAATCTTATAGGCCTTATCCTTTTCTGACAGTTTTAGGGATTTTTAAAAATCCTAAAAAACCTTATTTGTGCTGCAAATAATAATTTCAAACTCAAACAGTAAATATTCAGTTCATGCTTTATAAAGCCTTGTCCCAATATTAATAGTCAGTAGTAAGCAGTTTATAAATACAGCTATAAAAAGCTTGTTCTTGGGTTATAAGCACATTTATTAAAAAGGAGAGTAAAGGGTCAGTTATCTTCCTATGAAAAATAAAAAAACAAAAAAAAACAAACAACAACACAGATTGATACAGAACTCAGAAATTTTATTGTGGATTTATGATAAAATCAGCCTGTAAATGAATTCATACTCCTCCAAGAAGACACAAGTTCACAGCAAACTTTTTTAACATGAAGCTAATATACTGAAGATGTTAAATTGCGAATGGGTTTAGGATAGCTTAAATGGTGTGGCCATAGCGATTTATTAAAGTAACATAAAAAAATACAATCGTTATTTTACTATATCTTTAAAATTTTTCATTCCAACTCTTCATAATTTTTTATATACGTAGAAGTCATCATTTGAAGGAAGCACAGTAAGTTTCATAGCTTTATAATTTTCAAGAGCCAGCATAAAATTAAAACTATCATAACTTATAAATCAAGCTTGCAATTCTTAGTTCCAATAATGACCACCAGATGGAGCTATAGGATTACTTTTAAATAATTATTGTAAAACAAGTATGATTTAAATCATTTATAGAAATCTTTCAAAGAAAAATAATATGTATTTTATGTATTTTACTGATAAAATGACCCTCACTTAATTAGAATAACAAGCTGAAGTATTGTGAACTGTATATTAAGAATAATTATTTATAAGCTTTATGGACAGATACGTTTTGAGTGACTCTTGAAGGTTCAGCACCACATCCTCTTTTACCACTGTTTAAAGAATTTATCTTACAGAACAGGTGTGAATGAATTTTGGATAGCTTGAATGATTTTGCGTGGTGATTTTTTGAAATAACAGTAAAAAAGTAACCAGTAAATGTCTTTTATTTTTTAAGTGCAGCTTCTAAACACTTCAAAAAAATGTACACATAGCAGACAAGTCATTCTGAGGAAATATGCATAGTTCCATGACTATACAACATTATATGGATGATAGAAAATTAAAAAACTATCATACATCTGATGTCACTCTGTCCCTCTGTCACTGTGGTTAATGTGTGTGTGTGTGTGTGTTTGTGTGTGTGTTAAGTGAATTAGGTGTGAAACTATCAGGGAGCATTTAGTCTCCAGCGCCAACATTTTACAGAACTGCCACTTTCCTGGAGTCTCAGAATTACAATGTGCCAGGTTCTGAGAGATCTAAGATTCCAAAAAATTATTTAATTAGAATACTATGAAGTATTGTGAAATACTATATATTAAGACTTTATATATAGGCTTAATTAACAGATTAGAGTGACTCGTGAAGGACCAGCACCACCTCCTCTTGTCCGATGGTTTGAGGAATATATCTTCCAGAATCCGGGATTAAGATTTAGAAGCTCATTTTTATTCCACCTCCTTTCCTGAAAGTCTGTCTTGCAGAATTGACTAAAAATTAATCTTCACATTAATTCCTAATTATTTTGCAATTCTTTTTGTCAGTTCTTCTTGACCTGTTTTTCTCTTCCAGCTTTCCTGGACTATTGTATAGCACTCATAAATGATTAAATAAAAAATAATGGTAGTTATTAAGATTGATATGGTTTGGAATTGGTAAAATGTGCTTGGAAAAAAATCACAAAACAATGTTTTAATGTTTAATTTGGAATATTAACTGACATGAATGAATGCTATATAAATATTGTTCATGTTAACATAATGTTTATAAATGAAATCTTATTGTAAAGTGTTACTAAAGTTATATATATATATATATATATATATATTGTTCTGTGAATGTGATTTTAAAGTCTAGATGATTCGGATTAACCCTTTAACTGCCATATCATTTAAAACCTCACTGCCAGAGGGATATTGTGAATGCATGTGCCCGCTGGGCACAGTTTACCTGATGCCACCGGGGTGGCGATGGCATTGGTGGCTTGAGCCCGCCATCGCTGCTTGCAGCTATATTTATTATTCTTCTTCTTCTTCTTCTCCCGAATGAATCGCATTTTTGAGGGCTTTAACATGCTCAAAAAGTCATGAAACTTTGCACACTCGTCAAACCTGGTGAAAATTTTCGTCTGATATAAGATTCAGAAGAGGGTGTGGCAAAATGGCTCGACAGCGCCACCTATACCAAGAAAATCAACAGCCTTCCAGCTATGTTTCACGTACATGCACGAAAATTGGCACACATATGTAACACACCAATACCTACAAAAAAGACTCTTGGAGCGAAATTCCAAACCCAACAGGAAGTCGGTTATTTTTAATATTATGAGCATATTTTGTGTAATTTTGGTCATTTCCATGTGTTGTATTTTAACGAACTCCTCCTAGAGAGTTCTTCAAATCAACACCAAATTTGGTATGCCTAATCTAAAGGCCTTTGCGATGTTAAATTGCGAAGATCCTGACTTTTCGTTGAAGGGCGTGTCCGTGGCGGCCTGGCGAATTTCGATGATTCGCCATGAAAAATGAAGTTGCTATAACTCACACACACAATGACCAATCTGCCCCAAACTTCACATGTTTGATGAGACTCCGAAGCTGAACAGATTGACATGCCCATATTCAGTTATAGTCATAGCGCCACCTATTGGCAACAGGAAGTGACATATTTTACGCTCCGACGAACTACTCCTAGAAATTTTATGACATCAATGTCTTTTTTGTGGTCAGTCTAATCTAAAGGCCTGTGCGATGTTCAGTTGTGAAGATCTTGAGTTTTCGTTAAAAGGCTTGTTCATGGCGTCGCGACGAAGTTCGATGTCTCGCCATGTGAATAAAAGATGTTATAACTCAGGCATAAGATGTCCGATCTTCCCCAAACTTCACATGTGTGATAAGAGTCCTGGCCTGAACAGATCTTCAGGCCAATATTCCACCGGGTGTGGCAGAATGGCTCTATAGCGCCACCTATACACTTTCAACGGAGTGCGCCTCGAGCTATGTTTCACATACATGTACAAAAATTGGTACACACATGTAACACTACAATACCTACAAAAAAGTCTCTTGGTACGAAATCCGGATCCCAACAGGAAGTCGGTTATTTTGAATTTTCCCTTCAAAATTGCTGTTGTTTTTGCCATTTTCAGGGGTTGTACTTTAACGAACTCCTCCTAGAGATTTATTCAGATCAACACCAAACTTGGTCAGTGTAATCTAAAGCCCTTTGCGATAATAAATTGCGAAGGACTTGAGGTTTCGTTAAAGGGCGGGTCCATGGCGGCCTGACAAATTTTGATGTTTCGCCATGAAAAAGGAAGTTGCTGTAACTCAGACATACAATGTCCAATCTGCCCCAAACTTCACATGTTGGATAAGACTCTTGACCTGAACAGATCTACATGCCAATATTCAGTTATAGTCATAGCGCCACCTATTGGCAACAGGAAGTTACATATTTTACACTGCGACAAACTACTCCTAGAAATTTTATGACATCAATGTCTTTTTTTGTGGTCAGTCTAATCTAAAGACCTGTGTGATGTTTAGTTGTGAAGATCTTGAGATTTTGTTAAAAGGTGTGTCCATGGCACCGTGATGAAGTTCAATGTCTCGCCATGGGAATAAAAGATGTTATAACTCAGGCATAAAATGTCCGATCTTGCCCAAACTTCACTTGTGTGATAAGGGTCCTGGCCTGAACAGATCTGAAGGCCAATATTCCATCGAGTGTGGCAAAATTGCTCAATAGCGCCACCTATACACTTTCAACGGAGTGCGTATACACTTTAAACGGAGTGCGCCTTGAGCTATGTTTCACGTACATGTACAAAAATCGGTACACACATGTAACACACCAATATCTACGAAAAAGTCTCTTGGTACGAAGTCCGAATCCCAACAGGAAGTCAGTTATTTGGAATTTTCTCTGCAAAATTAGTGTTGTTTTGGCCATTTTCAGGGGTTAACGAACTCCTCCTAGATATTTATTCAGATCAACACCAAACTTGGTCAGTGTAATCTAAAGCCTTTTGCGATCTTAAATTGCGAAGATCTTGAGGTTTCGTTAAAGGGCGTGTCCATGGCGGCCTGACAAATTTCATTGTTTCGCCATGAAATAGGATGTTGTTGTAACTCAGGCATAAAATGTCCAATCCTCCCCAAACCTCACATGTTCGATAAAAGTCCTGCCCTGAACACATCTGAAGGCCAATATTCCATTATAATGATAGCGCCACCTGCTGGCAACAGGAAGATTGGCACATATATGGAATAAACATTGATATATTCTACTTATATTTATGAGTTTAAACGCATATTTCTCACCGTTCACCTATTAACTAAAGCCACTCACTGCCGGTGAGCCCGGGTGCGAGGGCCCGTTCATCGCTGCTTGCAGCTTTAATTCAAAATTGTATTTTAATTCAAATATTAATATTAATTTTAATTTAGAAAAATTTAAATTTAAAATGAACTTCAAAAGATCTTAAGAAATGAATAAAATTATGATTAAATGTTGATTCATATTAACATTTTACATTTAATTTTGAAATGTTAATTTACAAAAGCTGCTTGTTTGAAACCATGATTCCTCTGATTAAACAAAAATATATTTTAAATATTTTAGATACAATAAATATCACCAAACCACTGAAAAATAAAAATAAATAACAGTTATAATGTATCACCCCAAACCACATATAAATTTTGATTTAAACAGATTAAACAGACTGCAGAAACAAACAGAAACATTTAAAAGTCAAAATACAAATTAAATGAATCAATACAAACCACTGCAGGAAGACACAGATACACTTGTATTCAGATTTCAGATTCAAACATTGCAGAGAGAATCCGAAAAGTAAAGAATATAGTGGATTAGTCACAGATGAGTCCCCAGCAGTGACAGTTTTACCATGGTGACATGTTTTTGCCTGAGCAATCGGTTGGTGTGGTGACAGGTTCGACTCGGTGATGGTTACCTGGCGACAGGTGAGCCAGCGCTCTGCAGGGATTGGTCCCTGGGGGTCGGTTCAGCCAAGCCTCGTTTATCACTGACGCACACCACATGGAGTAACAGATGCCCGAGTGTAGGCAGCAGCGGGGGGAAAACATGTGTATGTGTGAGAAACAGAGAGCAATGAATGCAGTGGCGGAGTTTCCTTTTCCACTCTTTGTGAGAAAGCCTGCAGTGTGTGCAAACTCCATAACTTGCATGTGAATTTTGCTAAATTAAAAAAAAGTTGAATTGAAATTGGTCTGAAATTATCTGTGGCATATTTATTTAACTAAAACTACTTTTTAACAAAGCCTTGACCGTTTAACTGGTCATAGGTGTGCTCAATGTTATTTTAAGCTTTATATTAATCAAAGAATCCTGAATAAATAAAAAAAATGTATATTTACTGTAGCAAGAAAAAGAAATGCGTTTTCTGAACAGCAAATTAGCATTTTAGAATGATTTCTAAAAGATAGTGTGAGTCTAAATAATTGCTGAAAAGTGCCTGATTACTTGTTCAATTCATATTACTCCTTTAATGTATTAATTTTTAGTTATATAAAAGCATACATGTATTAATTTATTTTAAAAAAAATGCAAATAAGTCATTGCCTCTTTCTTAGTTTAGGCACTTTAAATGTATTTTATCTTGCAATAATGATTTGTTAATTTGACTTGGTTAATTGTCTTTATATTTCAAATTGAATTTTTTTTTGCAAAAACACCCCCCCAACCCCCCCCCCACACCGACAGACCGGGAAGGGCAGGTTACTTTTGACATGAAAAAGTCTGAGCATTCAAATGTTTGAATTTCTTTAAAGAAATTCGAACAATAAATACTTTTTTGTGGCGCTTTAATGTGTAGTAAATGATCACTATAGCACCTCAGTTCAAGCAACACGTGATCCGGTCATCTCTTCCCTTTTTACTATTCATAGAATGAAATAAACATGAATGAACTGTAGAGGGCATCTTGCATCAATCGCGGAAAGACGTCACTGCACACCTTTATTGACGTTCAATTAAAACAAATAAAACTGAAAGAGGACAGAGATGAGAGGTACATACAGCATGTGATGTTTGTGGTTTGAGTGCATCTGGGGATGTTTCTGAAATTTGAACATGAGGATGTCATAGAGTTTGTGTGTGTGTGTGTGTGTGCTCCTATAATTGCTCTCTGATCCTTCCACTCTTTTGTCTAAAAGCAAGATCCATCTTTCATTTCATTTCCTCCACTTCACCACAAATTTGACTCTGCAGTAGGGCTAAGCACAAATCCTCCAAAGCCGACTTTGTATGTGTGCGCGCAGACATCTGCAAGCCAGCGAGACAGGGAGAAAGACAATTCTGCTCTATTGCAGCATGTCATAAGCATTGATATTAAATAACATATGGAGAACAAGTCATTCATAGGAAACCTGCTTAGTTTCATGTTTCATATTTCATATTTAAATGGCTCAGGGGAGTTACAGAAAATGAAAAATGAGTTCTGGGACACCAACAAGGTTGTCTAAACACAGCAAAAGTCACTCACACTAATGAAAGTTCCTGCACCAAAATAAAGCAAGTCACCGCACCCTGACCCTATGGGAGTTTTTATGTGAACAAGCTTTTTTTACTTTCACTGATCATTTTATTGCTCTACTGTATTTCATCTTTAATTTAATAGCACAGTGTATATTAGAGCTGCTCCATGACAGTTGCTCAGTACTGTAATCAAGACGTTTTCCTGCAATAATACAGGGAAGCAAAATCATTATGCTTTAAGATCCTCATCAATTCTTTGGCCCTTTGCAGATCTGTAGAAGGACAAAACCAGAGCAACATATAAAAGTATTGCAAAAGTAACATTTAGATGCTTATTTGATTTAAAAAAAACTGAATTATCAATAAATAAATTAAGAATTTGGATAAGTGTATGTTAAACTCTGCCTGACTATAAGCACTTGAACTTAATTTGAGTGCTAAATCTAGTTTTTGTAAGTCAAAACTGCACTGTTCTTTATGTTCTCTTTATAATATCCTGTTAATCTTGAGTACCTATAGAGTAGTACTGCATCCTTAATAACTCCAAAAAGTCTTTAGTTTTATTATATTCATAAGAGAAAGATAGTCTGTGCCGATTTTTCCTGGAAAAACACGACCGGCTGGAGGCGTGACGTGTGGACGGAGCTAAAGAACCACGAGCGCGAGTATGCTTTTGCGTTGAGAGCGTCTGGAAGCTGTGACACAGATCCAGAGGCTGAAATTTAACAAGAGCTGCATCAGCAACAACGTCTCTATGTGTTATGTACTAAAACTGTATATATTTGCTTAGCGGTTTTGGAAAATGACTAAGTTCCACTTTATGTCGTCTTTTTTTTTTTTTTTTTTTTAAGCTGTACATGTGGAAAGTGCAGTTTGATGACAACATCGCATGTTGTTTACTTGATGTGCTTACTCGCCGATAGCTAAGTTAACAACAAAGAGATATTTGAAGCAGTTTTACTCACCGCCTGCGGTTCCAACACACGATCGTGACCCTTTTTCGTTGGGACTGCATTATCCTTAAGAAATAAACGATGTGCAAATCCGGCGTCAAACTGGGCCTTGTTTGTAAAACAAGCATCTTCGAAATGCAGGGAACAAACAAAAACACTTGCACAACTCTGTTGATGCTCTGTAAAAATAAACTCCATCCACTGGTCCTTTAATGCTGTTTTTTTTTTTTTTTTTTTTGGTAATCTGTGCAGGGTTGTCTTGCCCTGGCAACCAAAAACACACTTCTGTGACATTTCGCGACGCTCTCGCTCTGATCAGTGAATGTCTGTGCACAGCCTCTCTCTGCTCTGCTATACTGGAGCGCGCGCTCTTCCGGCAGAAGTGCCCTCAGGACCCATATAAGGAAATTCCGCTCCATCTAATGTCACACAGAGCCATACTCGAAAAAAACTTTCCGAAACTTGTGACAAACTGGAAGGAGTATTTTTGGAACAAAAATACTCCTTCAAACGTACAAATTACTGTCCATGTTTAGCATGGGAATCCAACTCTTTAACAGTGTAAAAAACTCAGTATGCCTGAAATAGCATTTCACCCCCCCTTTAAAGGCAAACAGACTAATAATTCATCGTTTTGTCAATCTCCTCAGTGTTTTGCTGCTCTCTTTTTTTGGCACGTACAGTAGATTGAAATTGCAGCATTGTCTTGTAGATATAACCAAAAGTTCAAAGGTAAACAGAAATTCCCAGTGATGTTTTCTCAAAGTGTGTGTTGTTTTTGTTCCTATTCTTCAGTGAGAAAGAGAGTGGAAAAGAGAGAATAATAAGGGACGGGTATGAGTCAAGAAGCTAATAAGGCTAAAGGAGGATGAAACATGCTAACATCAAATTAACCCACTTAAGCAAGAGTTGACCAAACGCTCTTCAATCCAGCCGGCAGGGTTAGATAGATAGAGGGAAATTTAATTAGAAAGCCATGTGACAAACCAAATTCAACCAAGTAGGTTAATTAGGAGCACTTGTTTCCTATCCCTCTCTCACACTTTCCTGCATGCATACATGCAAATACACTCTCAAATGCATCATATACATGTGAACACAACTGCAAAATGAAGCATTAGCAGTTGTTCATTAAGTGTAAAATTAACAATGAATCCCTGAACGGACCGTGTGGGTATGGAGTGTATGCAAACACTGGGTCCAATATAAGCTTAAAGACAATAGAGTGACAACTCCATTCTGACCGATCTCTGATGAGAACACATGCAAATAATAATGACGTTTGAACATGGAGTAATAATGGCAAACTGTCCAACAGGCTGATTAATTATCTCCATCTCCAATCCATCCTCTCCAACACCCCACACAGATTTACTCAACTCAAGTGTGTCAGCGAAGTATTTAAAATATTTAAAGATTACCTACCTTTGAAAATAGCCAAATTATAATTACTAAAATTATGCATATATAAATTAATTTAAATTCAAACAAAGTACACTTCAGTTTCTATTAATCGAAGAATCCTGGAAAAGGCACATGGTTTAAATATTAAGATGCACAACTGACGACTGGAGTAATGTCTGTAGAATATTCAGCTTTGTCATCACAGGAAATGTTAATTACATTTCAAAAAAACATTCCGATACTAATGTTTTCTGTGGGGATATAGCATTCTCATTTATTGTACTGGTCACACAAATGTTTCAGATTAGAAGCAAGGTGGTGTAAATCTTTCTGAAGATTTTATATAATCACTAAGCCACACTTAAATCGGTCAAATCACAATTGAGATTTTTGCTCCCTCATGAGGTTCACTTTTAATGTTACTCATAATCTTTCAGTGCCATTTTAAGTGTTCTTTGACCTGTGAGCTGTTGTGGGTGGGTCATCTTGAACCATTTTAGACACAGATTTATTGCAATTTTGGAGTCAACTTTTCAACCTGAAAGTTCATGCCATCATGCCAACATGACAAACAGCACCATGTCTCTTTCAAAACACATGGTGTGTCTCTCACACATCATATTGCCCACTCACAAACAGCAAACTCCTGAGCTGTGATTTGTCATGTAGGGTCAATTTGACACAGTAACAACTATGTTAGATCTTCAAGTGCTAACAGCACTTTTGAAATTTTACACTACTATGAAGGTATAGTTCTGTCATCTATTACTCATTTTATGTCATTCCAAACCTGTGTGACTTATTTTCTTCTGTGGAACACTGAATTCATGGCATTGCCATTCCAATATTATGCAAATCTGGATGAACACAGACAGTAACAAACTTGATGCAAATGTTAGATTATGAAAACTTCTTTAAAGCAAAACATGAAAAAAGAATGACATACAAATGATAAAAGAATGAAATATTAAAAATATATCCTTCTTGTTGATTAGCTTAATACGTCACATACTGTCTTGGATCTTTTTACCAGCCTATTTTATTAACTGTTCCGAGGCCTGGATATCAACATAAACAGCCAACAATTCATTCTTGATATTTATCGTTTTTCACAATTTAAGGCACCCCTAAAAGTTAAAAGACTCTCATAAGCGTATCCACATTTCTGACCCAAAAACATTCTTTAGATAGTCATCCTACATGTCTCAAATGCATCTGTCTTCTCTCAATAGATAAAACATCAACTCATTTTTCAGCTTTTGTAACAATAAAACTGCCCTGTCTTTGTTTCCCGTGAGTTTCCAAAAGAGAAAATGAAAGAAGAAAAAAGAAAAAAAAAAACATTCAGGTTCAAAGCTCTTTTCAAGGATTCAAGCATTAAAACCATTTAGTTAGAGGTCGTATGAAAGTATAAAATGAAGATCCAACTCTTAATCAGAATTACATGAAAAGGTCTTCAGAATTACAAAAAGCCTACAAATATTTAAAGAAATGTAAATGTGTACATCAAAAAAGTCTTGATAAGTGAACACTGGGTCACTGGATAGCAGGTGCTGGAAAATTGAAAAGCAGAGAGATGAAACTGTGCAAAAAGCCTGTCATTCACAGCCAGCACAAAGGGACAGACAACACAACACTCAACACACTCTCACTCAGAATTTGAAAGTGGCACAGCCTCTTGTGACGATCAAAGTAACACGATTCAGTGTCCTCTCTATTTACTTTCCCAACAAACCGTCACAGGACGATAACTGAATGGATGATAAGCAGCCTATTTACAGCATCCAAGGTAGACAAAGGAGCTTTCCTGTCAGGAAATCAAATCACGTTTTCAAAAGAAAAAAAAAATGGCAAAAATAAAAAGATGCTATTGTAAGAAAGGCAGTTCATGGCTCTTCAAAAGGGGTCATCCGATATTTTTTTTGTTTTTTTTTGACAGTTGATGCTGATATCTTTGAAGTCAGGGGAGCCAATAGCTGATATAAAGCCGATATCATTTTTATTTTATTTCAATTCATGTTTAAGAAATTTTAAATCATTTGACAATGGATTAAATATAAATAGATACTTTATAATATTGACATTGGATTATATATAAAAAATATACCTTATACATTACTAAAGTATTTTTCACAAATTAATAAATATTTAATAAAAAATATAATAAAAAGGAAGTAAACACTGTAACCAACAGAGAACACGTGCTCATGCTGGATGAAAATGCACACTTCACAAGATCTCACAGCTGGATTCGAATAAGTTTTGCAAGGTTTGTGAAATTAAATATTTATCAGTCATTCAAAGATTTGTTTAAATGATATAAATGTATATTTGTATTATAATGTTTGCCTTTCTATTACTAAAAATATAAAAGCAATCGTTATAATTATTTTTGTATACATTTTTATTATTAGACAGACTTCTATCCATATTAGACAGGACTGTTAACAAGGACAGTTAACAAGAGGGAGAGTGTGAGGACTGTGAGCTCAGGTGCTGCCAATTTTAGCACCGTCAAAATAAAAGTCCCGCTTCAAACACATCGACTGAGCAGAAAAACGTATCGGACGGTGCCAATATTTGAATAATGGCAAATATGGGCCGATATATCGGCCTTGGTGATATATTGGTCGACCCCTACTTTTCAACCCTCTTCAGGATGAAAAATATTCAAATGGATTTGTCCATGTGATGGGTTTAGTGTGTATTTTATAATTAAAAACAAACTACTAATCATGGAGAAATAAAATATATTTTAGTTTGCTCTGAGGCACAGAGTCTTGAGGGACATTGTAATAAGGTAAGCAGAAAGAGAGGAGGATGAGTCTGAAGACAAGAACATCAGCCAAATGAGATAAATTAAGAAGAGGAAGCCAAATGTCAGGTCAGACATAATTAGACTGGGATGAGAGAGAGAAAGAGAGAGAGAGAGAGAGAGAGAGAGGTGGAGAAAAGGAGCAAGGAAAAAGGAATTAAATGCTCTGGAACACAACATGAGCAATGCCATGTACCCACTACATGCCGGCAGGTGTTTCAGTATAGCATTCCAGAGGCAGGGTGATAGTAACAAATGTACTGCAAGACTGAATGGCATCGTAAGTCGTTCCTGCCTACTGTTATTATGTTATTAAGTTGAGTATGTTTAGATTTTAATGTTATTCATTGTTGTATTATCAGTATTTGGTATAGTATGTTTAGAGTGTATAGTATGTTTTATGGGAATATTTTAGGAATGTAGACAGGTAGGTAGATTGTTGTTGTCTGTGTGTAAGGTCTGAACATGACTTCTGCTATTGTAACAAACCTAATTTCCTCTGAAGGAGTTTTCAGCTCCATAAAGCTCCAAGAAACAAGTCATTCATCTAGACACCACTTTACTACTTTTCACTTTAGACAGACATAAATACTCAGAATGAAAATGAAAGAAGAATCCTGAATGTTAGAGTTAGAACAAATATTAAGGTTAAGGATAAAGTAACGTGTACAATTAGAGGTCAGGCTCACACAAAGAAAGATGAACTAACTGTTGGCCCAGAGTTTACCAATTAAACAAAATAAATAATTTAATAATAAATATATCTATTAAAAAAATCAATCAAACCTGTTTAGGTTAGGTTCAGTGGGCTCCCAATTCCTGATAAATTCTCTGTCAAAACAGTGAGATTAGGAGGTGGCCCACAAGAGGATATGAACTTATGGAAGATGATTTTGGTTTATGCATATTTACATAATAAGAAAATAAGCTAAAACACTTTTAAAAAATCTAAATATTTTCTTTTTTCTTGGAAGAACCAGGGTTTGCACATTGCACATTAATCTTATTTTCTTAGATTAATATACTGTAAGTCTAGATATACAAGGAAGCGTACGTTTAAAAGTATGATTTCTAGACTTGGAAAAGTCATGTACAGTTGATCAAAAATATTACTTACTCCATTGGCATTTTTTATGAATATTAAAAAAAAATATTATTGGGTAGATATTGTGAGTAAAAATATTTAGCAAAGAAATGTTTATGCTTATTCCTGTTGGAAAACATACACACAGTCACAAAATAGACAAGTTATGGGTTTTCTATCACTGTGGCAAATGTGGGACTGTGAGACAAAGAAAGAAAATGAGACAGAATTGAGTATTTCCATTAGAGGGAATAATTCATTAGAGTGCGTTGATGAGAGGCGTATTGAGACCTGATGAAATCCTTATTAAGCCAGAGAGCACCGTAATGCAGGAGAGAGCACATGCCGAGAGGCGTGGATATGGGCTGCTGTGTCTGCCATCGCGAGCTTAAGAGAGGTTTTCAGAGCAGATACCATGACAAAATATCACGAACGACTGTGCACAGCCAGACCACTCATGTTGAGCCCTTTCTGAGAGAATACACAAAATAACAAAAAAATCTGATATATCTAGAAAAACTTTACCCAGAAATTTGCAATTAAATATAAACACCATACACTGGTCATTTTCATGAACAATAAAACACTAAGAATGCTAGCAAGAACAGCTGAGCTATAGCAACACATTATGTGCCTGCTTCAGTATAACAGACACATATTACTTCCGCTCTCATTTTTATATTTCCTTAACCTGTACATTTATTTTAATTGTCAATTATACTATAATTAATTAATTTTAAATGTATGATGCTTTGTACCATTTAAAGGCCCTTATACAACAAATGTGATAAAATTGTATTCAGCCCTGATCAAAACAGCGTATTTAATAGAAATGGAAAGCGATACAAATATATATATTAAAAAATGGTTTTGTAAATGTGTGGAAACAGAAAATGGGAGTGAAACATACAGTAAGTGTCAAACTTACATATATATACAGTACAGTATATTCATACCATTTTCATACCAACTGTTCTAAGTATTATAAATTAATTTAGGAATCTTAACTTTATAATGCACAATATGATTTTTTTATTTTTTTATTTTGAGATTTAAAGATTATTTTAAGAGTGTTATTTTTATAAATATAATAATCAATGTTTTTAAATATTAACTGATGAGTGTTAGACGACGTAAAAAAAGGAAATGAGTAAGCACAATTAAATATTCAATATTGAACATAATAAATAAAATCTAACAGAAAAAGAAAGAGAGTTAAGAAAGAGGACAGTTACCCAACGCCATTGATCTTGTTAACAATGAAAGTTAAGTGTGTTGTGTGCTGTACATGAAAAGAGCATGACATAGAAAGCACCAAAACACAAACATAAAGCATTCCAGTCTGTAAACTGCTTTTACAGTTTTTAAGTGAATGTTTGATCTCACTTTTGGTTAAAACGGTGACAGACTGAGAGTGACAAACACACAGGACAGATAACACAAGGCAACCCCTCTTGTTATCTGCTTTTAGGATTGTGCATGTCTGATCTTTTTCGTGGCCTCTGCTAATAGAGGCATTGATTGAGTGAGAAAGAGAATGCAGCCCTGTCGCTCCTCCAGATGTGCTGTGAGTCTCACTGCATCTCTGTGCTGAAGCTGTAACAGGTTACACACGTGTATCAGCATCTCTCTCTGTGTGCGTTTGTGTGTTTGAAACAGTGCCTTCTCTGTTCTCTAGACTAATTCAACCTACGTTTTCTTTCTTCTGCTACTCCTGCAGAGCTTTGACGCTAGCACATGCCCTCCCTGACCTCTGCCGGCAAGACAAATAGATTTCCCTCTACCTGCATCTAAGCATACACTCGTACTAACACTCAAAGACCTTATTAGGATTAATATTGATGTTCTGTCAACATGGCGCCTAAAATACACTAAACCCCACAACCTTGTACACTGTTCTTAACTAAGTGCATGTGCAAAAGAGTAAGTGCTTGTGTGTGTGTGTGTGTGAGAGAGAGAGAGAGAGAGTGAGAGAGAGAGAGAGAGACAGAGAAAAGTTAAAGAGAAGAATACAATGAGAGAGAGAGAGAGAGAGAGATGAGAGATTTGACAAATGGAGAAGGGACAAATGGAGAAACTGAAGCAAGGCAGTAAAAAAAAAGTACCAGGGTAAATGCTTTACTTTTAAAAATGTATATGCACTATATAATTATACACAGGGGTACACATAGGGTATACAGGTGTGCATGTGCGACCAAAATAATAAATGTGATGTGTAAATATGTTCAGACCGCTCATTTGTGTACCGACATTGTTAACAGCTGTAAATGCACAAGCACTATTTTAGATCGACTAACAATAATACTGTATAAGATTTGCACTCAAACTGTAAGCAGAAATCAAGGCTATGTGCTGCCGATTTCAGAACAAAATACAAAGTGACATTTGATTCACTAACATACTTCACTCAGCAGCGCTTAAGCCGGGAGGGCATATGCTTACTTGCCAATGCTGTGCCCAATTTTGGCCCCCTACAGATAATAATTTGGCAGGGGGTCAGAATTGGACACAACACCCAACCTGCCAAAATAAAAGCTTGAAAATTATGAAAATTATAGTTATTATAGTTAAAATAACTATATTTTTATTTTATATTAAAATAATGTATTTTTATTTTATACTCAATTTACTTTTAAATATAATAGTACTATCACAGTGATTATTGGTTTTATTATTTTATTTATTTGATTAAAATGCAAAACAAATAAATGCAATCATTCACTATTAATAATTATTTTAATTTGTATGGTTATATTTAATGAGTCGCACTATGTGCAGTGTGAGTACAAAATCAAATCTCCAGGTACTCTCATGGAGAGACTACAAGTAAATTTTAAATACTAGTATTTCCATCTGAAACAGTCACTGTACCATGGACACCACCACATCACTTTTGTGAAAAAAGGATAGATGAAACGACCACTATTGTTTGTTACATGGTATTGACCTACACAAAAACATAATGTCAAGACAAGCTTATAGTCCACTCATCTGTTCAGTTCAAAATCACAGCAGCACTTCCTCAACATAGGAGCAAGAAACGTTGCTAGAAAAAAATAGGATGTCATTTTTTATACCCCACACTGTGATACAAATAAAAGTCTCTCTTCAGCCATTCCCAGCTCAATCGGAGTGTTCAGAGAGTGAAAATATATCTGTGCTAAACTTGTACTTAGCCTTCAACTCACACACTGAAAAATCTGAGAATTTATTAGCCAGTGGCTAGTTTTAGATATAATTTAAATTTAGTCATTCAGAGTTAAGATTTATTCACATGTGAGTGATTTACTCGCAGTGTAAAGGGTTGATTTATACATGCATTGCAGATGGATGGGCATTCAGGGTAGTTTTATAGTCAAAAACAACAACAACAACAACAACAACAACAAAAACTAGTATTTGAAAAGTATAATGGAACATTAAATAAATATATTTTTTTTTTTCATATAGATTTAGTTTAATCAATTCACAAATTACAGAATCACAAATATCAAATAATCAATAATGTTGTCAAAATAAGCTAATAACTTACAACTTTAATGTAAAAAATAAAATACAAATAAAAAGTAAATTAATCTAAAAAATTATAAAATACACACACACATACAAAAAACAACAACAAACAATAAAACATTTTTAAAATGTATGCTTTTTTCCAACCTAGAAAATCTACCAGTCGATTACACATGCCCATCCTAAGTGAAAAGTGGCAGAAAATGACTGTGGAAAAAGAGGGGATGTGGTTTGAAAATGTTCCAAGCTGAAATCAAACCTCACCATCCATGTGAGCACCAGAGCTCAACGTGTGCTGAATTAGGTAAAAAGACACACATGCCTTCACCTTGCTCTGTAACGAAACAAACACACTAAGAGACAAACAACAACACATTCCCTTCCTGCTCTCTGAGACGCATTCAATGCAAGGGTTTGATTTCAGCAGCGGCGGAGCTGTCAGCCGCGTGCCGCAGCTCTCGTGACGCTGGAGTAGAGCTGAGTGCTCTGACTGACAGCCAGGAGAGAGCAGACGCTTGCTGACAGGACTCCAAACAAAGGGAAGTGTCAGTTTGCTTGCATGACATGCCGGCGGCTTACACGTGGCAAAGAAAAGCTGAAGATGAAGCACTTGTGCCAATTTAGAAGCACTGCCAGTCCTAGGAGATTTTAATCTCATCCATGAGATATCAATGAGAGGCTGTCAAAGAGATATATTTCATCTGCGCTCTCTCTCTCTCATACACACAAACAAACTCTGTATCACAGAGATAAAAGCATTAGCCCATTGGGAAGACACCTTTTACACAGGATTACATAAATTATCGGCACATTTCATTTGACAGATTCAACGTGGCACAGACTTCAGAAGTGTTAACAAAGCAGCAACCTCATGCCTAAAGACAGAGGGACAAAAATACAATGTGCCAATGACAGCAAATTACTATTAAGTATGAAGTCTTTCAATCACATCTGAATTATATATTTTTTATTTAAATGTATATATATATATATATATATTTTTTTTTTTTTTCTGATTGTAGAAATGCACTACACACTGTGAAAGAGGATCAAGCTGATCATGTGACCTCATGAGATGACCCACGGCATGTCAAATAAAACTGCTCTTATAAGACTACAGACACAATTATTTTTTCCCCATTATAAAAATGCCAGTGGAGTAATATTTTATCATTATGCATGACTTGACTAAGTCTAGACATAGCAATTTGAAAATGAGGCTCTCTCATTTATCCAGGTTGTTTAAGACTGTGGAAATCCTGCTTCTGAGAGGCTGTTTAAGGAAAAAAAAAATCTAAGGGTTGAATTAAAATAAGAAATATTTATATTTTTGTTGTTGTTTTGGCTTATTTGATATAACTCATCTTGGAAGTTTGCTGAGGCCCCCTAGTGGGCCCCAGCCCTCTGATTGAGAACCACCACTTTTATGAGTGTACATGATTTTATTTTTTTAATCCAAATTATTATCCCTTTCAAGTTAAGTACAAAATTCCCAGGAGTAATTAGAGGCAGCATTAGCCAGTGTTACTATATATAACACTAAAACAATCCAAAAATCGCATATTAATAGTTCTTTAAAAATGCTTTGCATACAAATCATCTTGGGCAGCATGAGCCCACTTGCCACACACCTGTGGATGTTAACTTACGAGAATAATGTGATGCTAAATTATATCAAGTTCAGCTAAAAGTGGATGTTGGTAAGTTTCTGCAAGCTAGATGAAAAGCCAGTAGGGAATCGAAGTTCCTCCTGATGCTGTAAGTTGGAGGAAACCCAAAGCTGTGCTGTATTTCTGGAGCTGATCTTCTCTGCATTCACATCAAAGGCAAAACAACTCATTAGAACTCTTTGAATGACTGACAGGGCTATACGAGAACAAATGTGTTGCCATGACAACTAGTCAGTTATTGGATGACAAGGGCATCATTGACAGAAAGATTAGAGCAAACTAGAGCCAAAGGAAAACACAAAGCTAACAACAATCGATCGGGAGTTTGACACAAACACACACAGACCCAATAGCACAGACAAATACAAGTCATTAACTTAACAAAAAAGACCAAACATACCAATACACAAACTCTGAAATATAATACTTAGCATTTGTTCCTTTTCTACCACTATCGCATATTCACATTATCAGAAAAAAAAAAACAATAACACATGCATTCTTTCACTATTCCCCCGTTTCAGAGGCTTGGGATGCACACACACACATTAACTCCTACAGACACATGCACACACAGGCCCTCATCAGCGGTAGTTCATTAGGCTGGGTAAACAGAACATTAATGATTCATTAGAGCCAGCACTGTTTATTATTACACAAACCAAGACAGACAGAGCCTGTCTTATGCCCTCCCCTCAGACATATATTTTGTTTAGACACACAAACACACTCAGCACAAAGCACTTCCAGACAGACATTAAAACAATACTAGTAAAAACAAAAAGTCCATTCAGCAATAAAAGAACAACACCTGAGACCAAGAATTAGAATTTCAGCAAAAAGTCTGGTCCATATTACAACTTATTCTGGCCTGTCGCCCTCTCAAGACAGGAAAAGAACAACCGAATGACATGTAAAAGTGACTAGGTAACCATACGTTAAGTTCAAAGGTGTTTTTTTTTTTCATAATCATAATATTTTTTAAATTATATTTTGTGTATTCAGCTTTGCCTATACAGTAAACATGTTTTAGGATACTTAGATATTTTTACTGAAAACACAATTTATTTTTTTTTTTTATTTTTTTTTTTGCAGTCTCAAAACACTTGTCTGAGATCAATTTGTCACAAACAGAAGATAAAAAAAATAAAAAATAAAATAAAATAAAATAAAAGGACATCGGACATTCTATATGATGATAATCAGGTACAGTAAAACATTAAACCAGAGATGTCAGATCCTGGAGCGCCAGAGCCCTGCAGAGTTTAGTTCCAACCCTGCTCCAACAAAAATACCATGTAGTTTTGAAATACTGTAAGCCGAAGGACTTGATCAGTTGGATCAGGTGTGTTTTAGGGTTGAATCAAAACTCTGCAGGGCTCCGGCCCTCCAGGAATTGAGTTTGACACCCCTGCATTAAATAGATGAAAATAGAAGAAAATACTTTAATATAAATTTCACAACTCACATTAAAGACAATAATTATTTGCCTTGTAACATATGGATATATCTGAAATCATCTAGAATTGGATGGTCAGGTTGGTTGCCCCAAGTTAGAGCCGGTGGAAGATTCCATAAATACAGCATTATAAAGGAAAAACAAATTTTTCTGCACTGACAGCAATTTAATAGTAGCCAAGCATTCTGACAAATGTATTTATTTATTTATTTTATTTTTTTGCAAGCAAAATATAAACTGCAGATATTTCATTATATTATAGTAGGCATTTTCCCAGTGCCTAAATGAAATGTGTTGGGATCAAAAAAGAAAAGAAAAAGAAAATAATGTTCGCGCAGCACTGACTGGCTGAGGCTGCCACAAGATTGGGAAGAGTCCTGATCCCTTCACTAGCAACTTTTCAGCTGGTTTATGAGCTGAAATGTGAAAGCAAGCAAACGGGGAAAAAATAAGTCCATTTCACTTCTACGATATTATAATTACATTTTTGCTTTTTATATGTGGCTAGCGATGAATATATTTTAGATGTATGTTAGAATACTCAGCTACTTTTATAAAAGTACTAATTTTTTGTTGTTGTTTTTCCATTTTTTTTCCACCAATCTTGAGATATATCATATTGGCAAAACAGATCTGGCAAACTATCCAGTTAATATTTGTGTTTGTGCTCTGGAGAGCGTCAAAAGGTTTATTTACATCTTGTTTTCTGCAGCACTGGGCAATGTAGCCAATCGCAGGGGTTTATGTCAGAATCCACTCACCACTCCGAACACAGAGCTGGGTTTACCAAGAATTCCCTCATTATAACAAAACTATCTGAGACTGCAATGAACTAAAATGAGGAAGAGCTTTTAATCATTATAAAGGGAGTGCTCTTTAGCTGCTTTCTAGACTATACTATCCATTTAGATTTATATTAATTTTTTGTTTTTTCGGCCACATACACGCTGCAAAGTTTCGGAAAAAAACATTTGCATATTCATGCAGAATTCAGACTTGAAAAAACTAAATATGCATTAAAATGTACGTGTACCGAGGCTAGAGCACACTCACTAATTTCTGAAACACTCTATTTAATTCTGAAACCAGACCTAGATAAAGCTGGGTTTGAGCAGTTTTCATTATCAGTAGCTACATGTGTTATCTCACAGAGTTTTATGTGACAGTATACTATGATTCAAAGTCAGAAAAATTTGCAGGATAGCCTATTTGCTAATTTCCTTCATGAAAATCTCTGTACAGTTAAAGTCCGCTGTAGTGCGCACAGGCTTCATCGAATGCTCCTTACATATGTTGATTGAATCATATGTGTGGATTATTTGGTTTGTGAATCTCCAGTTTCTGCTAAGCTTAAACAACGTGATATGCGGCCAACCAATGTTAACTTTATTCTAATCGGAACATAAAACATTATTTACCCCATTTGCATCTGCGATACATTCATTACACAGTTCCCCTGAGTGTAAATGTCAGTATTTTCAACTATTGAATGTCTGACTAATTGACTTTTGTATTTTGTGGTTCCTGTGTTTCTGTTCACAAACTGAATTCTCCATCAAATGACCACAGCCTATCGTGGGTCTCATTGGTCCATGTTGGCTTAAGTTGTCCCTGCTTTGGTCAGGTGGAAATAGAGGCCCTGGTCTGCCTATACTATACATACAGGTTTGATACATATACATACCTGACCCGATGCAGTGCAAATGTAGTAAAATAAAGCAGGGCTGACATGGCATAAAAAGCTTCCAGGCAAGATTTAATCCAGGCTTGTGTTCTTGGCCCAGTCAAAACGCTTTGTGAATGAGAAAATGAGAAAATGTCTGGGAAAAGAGCTAATGGCCCACTGCAAGTCTGCGGAGAGTATGTGAAAAGGTAACCAAACTCACCGTTAACCTCATTCATATGACCTTATGACAAGACACATTCTTCTAATCTCCTAATATGACTTATGGGGTTGTTACACCATGCAAATACACATATGTGCCTCCATGCACGAACACAGAAGAATATATTAATCATGAATATTGTCATTAGCCTAAAATGTCCCACAGTGTGCAGGCCTGCAAATGTACAGGCCAATAACACTAAAATGTCCCACAATGCAGCAGGCCTGTACATTTGCAACACATACACTGTCCATTTAATCTCTTTAGATCACTTTATCCCTGCCTGGGCTCTAGTGCCATGTTAAAGAGCAAACGAGCTTTCTTCCCCAGCAATCACTGGAGATAGGGAAGACAACGAATGATGAATGATTAGGGCCAGCTTGTTTTAGTAACGTGGCTTCACTGGGACTGAATATTCAAGTGAGAAGTTATGACTCATCAGCAGCTTCTAATTTAAGCCCACCATTGCATTACTTATCAGCTGTTTACCTCAATAGATAAGAGTGTGTTTGTCAGGTCAGTATAACCCAGTGAATGCATAGTCCTCCTTGCTCTCTTAAACTGAAATTCAAAGTTAAGAGCTCCTTGCAGAAACTTCTGATTAAAGATATGAGATATTCTGAACAAACTTCTACCATCTTTAGGTCATAGTTCTTAAAAACTAAATGCATGCGTGCACGTGCGTGTTTTCTCATCAAATGGTGCATCACACAAGCCTTTCAGCTCTCTCCAAAGCTTCAAAGTCATATCAAATAACAGTTTTATTTGTGCTCAATAATTCAGTGTCAGGGCCTGATGAACATTTCATTCTTTTCATCAGCTAAAAGTTCCTCTAACCGCTAATAAACATGTCAGCCGATCATTCCAGCTAAGAGCAGCCGGGAAGCATTATCTCAATTAGAGAAAAGCTCAGATTGGCATTAGACTGGGAGTGAGCCTATGAGTCCTACATGAAGGGATGGAAACATATGGAGCCAGAAGAGTCTCAATAAAGATAAATGCACACACTACATTCACATATGCACACACAGGATTCATAGATGCACACACATGATTCATAAATACACACACAAGATGCACAAATGCGCACAAAATTCACAAATGCACACACAAAATTTAAAAAGCACAGAAGATTCACAAATGCATACAAAATTCAGAAATGCACACAAAAATCAGAAATACACACACAATTCAGAAATGCAAACAACATTTACAAATGCACTCAAGATTCACAAATGCACAGGACAAGATTCAGAAATGTATTTCTGATGCACACACACATATATCTTGATTCACAAACTGCTTGCGGTCTGTGAACTTCACTGCATTTGTGTGTGAATTTTGAGACTCCCCTGACTTGGCTCCACACACAAATGCTTTTTTTTAAACAGGGAATGATCAGCAACCAATCATATATCTCCCTTCTTTTAGCCAATCACAAGAATGCACCCCATGTGGGGGGATTGTTTACTTATAAGCCAATCACATGAACCTGTTCACACAGCAATTGTATTAAATTGTATGAAAATACAGATGTTAAGATTACAATTCAGGTTTATTTTTTATTATTTTTTACTAAATATAAATTTAAAAATGTCTCAATACATATAGCCCAGTGACTGCAGAAAAAAAGTTAACCATGGATTCATAAATTTGCAATAGGCAATTTTAATGAAAGTAAAAAAAAAAAAAAAATGTTTAAACCTTTTTGAATATTTAAATATATCTAAATATTCTTTTGGATGCAATATAGAAGTCACTTTAATTATAATATTCAGTCCCTACATGAAGAGAGAGTCAGTGGTCCGCTGCGAGAGGAAAGTGGCTCTCTGGCTGCGAAAAGCGGGTCTCCGGCTGTCGTTCGCTTAGGAAAGTGAGTTGATCGCTGCGTGAGGAAAGTGAATCGTTCGCTCAACTTCGCTGCTTGAGGAAAGTGAATCGTTCGCTGAGGAAAGTGAGTCGCTCGCTGGGTGAGGAAATTGAGTCGTTCGCTGCGTGACTCGTGAGGAAAGTGAGTCGCTCGCTGGGTGAGGAAAGTGAGTCGTTCGCTGCGTGACTCGTGAGGAAAGTGAGTCGCTCGCTGGGTGAGGAAAGTGAGACGTTCGCTGCGTGACTCGTGAGGAAAGTGAGTCGTTCGCTGCGCAAAGTGGGTCGCTGGCTGCGCAAAGTGAGTCGCCGGCTGTGTGAGGTAAGTGAGTCGTTCGCTGATGAAAGTGAGTCGTTCGCTGCGTGAGGAAAGTGAGTCGTTCGCTGATTGGCTTATAATTAAACAATCCCCCACGTGGGGTGCATTCTTGTGATTGGCTAAAACAAGGGAGATATCTGATTGGTTGCAGATCATTCCCTGTTTAAAAAAAGGCATTTGTGTGTCGAGCCAAGTCAGGGAAGTCTCAAAATTCACACACAAATGCAGTGAAGTTCACAGACCGCAAGCAGTTTGTAAATCAAGATATATATGTGTGTGCATCAGAAATACATTTCTGAATCTTGTCCTGTGCATTTGTGAATCTTGAGTGCATTTGTAAATGTTGTTTGCATTTCTAAATTGTGTGTGTATTTCTGAATTTTGTGTGCATTTCTGAATTTTGTATGCATTTGTGAATCTTCTGTGCTTTTTAAATTTTGTGTGTGCATTTGTGAATTTTGTGTGCATTTGTGTATCCTGTGTGTGTATTTATGAATTATGTGTGTGCATGTATGAATCCTATGTGTGCATATGTGACTGTAGTGTGTGCATTTATCTTTATTGAGACTCTTCTGGCTCCATAGAAACACGTTAGCAGAAATCTCTCTCTTTGCAGTTCGCACTGCTGACAGAGGTGAAAATTTTTGGTTTTATTTAAATTACCTATGAGCTTATAATTAAAACACCATCACAGCACTTTTTTCAAAAAGACAAGCATCTGAAAAGAGAAACTAGAGAGTAATTAAATTTGTAAAAAGTCTGATAAAAGTGCAGTAATTAACAAAATATTGACTAACTAAAAACAATGAAACAATACATATTCATAAATAGTAAAACTCTAAAAAAGTAAACCAGAATGAAACTGGAGATTTTTGCCCTTATCCAAAGTTTTAAAAAAAATTGTACTTGGCCTTTAAAAATTCTTATGTTCTCATTATCTTCTAAAGAGATGATACATCTACATTATCATTCTAAAAAAATATAAACTATATGTATACACACTATTTTGTCTAAATATTTAATTTGGAATTAATTTAAGTGAGTATTAGATGATAGGCATCAGGGTAATTTAAATGTAAAAATTCATGCATGCATATTATTTATCACATTTTTTTTTTGCCAAAAAGCCACATTTATTGTGAGTAGTGGAAGACATTTCGCAGGTAGTTTATTTTAAGCAATTTAAATAGGTTTTTAAATATAAATACATATTTAAACATTTCGTCATCCCTAGCAGTACTAAGTGAAATGACTCAAATAACGGCAGTTTCAAACAGATTTCGCGAACTCTCCCATCACCTACCATTGGTCAGTCAAAACAACAATCCCGCCTCAAAATGATGTCATAGTAGAGCCAACGTTGCTGTATCGGGCTGGTTGGGATGCTCAAGCAAACAGAGCAAACCTGTTTTGATATCATCTCAAGAGACCAAAATCAAAACAATCTGTCTGTAATCAAACGTAGATGCAATTCTTTTTTGTAGCCTTATTACATCGCGGCAGCAATCACAGCAGCAATTTGCAAGGAGCTACAAACACTCAGAGTCATCTCTCACTGAAGAAACAGGAATTCAAACAAGAAGAAAAAGAAGAAAAAGACTAAAACATATTATCAATAGATGAAAACTAGACAGTTTGAAAAGCAAAAAGTGAACACCAAAGATGACCTCAACCTTTACACACATGTATGGCTTATTAGGTTCTAAAAAATACTCCTCAGTCCTCATTTTCAGCCTCCTGAGATTGACGCAATGGAAGAGAATATCTTCCCAAATTCTCATTCTTATCAGAGCCGGTCTGAATTACTGATGACTCTCTCGCTGAGCTCCGACAGACACACACACAACAAAAGACTGGAATGAGAAAGAGATGGAAAAAAAAAGAGAACATTATTCATACCCAGTGGAGATGTGGAAATGTGTTAAAGACTTAAAGCCAGCTTAGGCTCTAAGAGACTGTCATATGTTCCTTTACTCAGAGGAAAATACAGAAGCTGCTTCTATAGCTGACACGATGTTAATCCTGTATAAAGGTGTCATGACATCAACGAAACCCTTAGAGTAAGAAATTCTGACGAGTACAAATCACATCATAGAGTAGCATGGTGTTGCAAGCCAAACCAAAAGGTTATATGTTCAAACCCCACAGGAGGTGTTACATGATTTCTACTGTGTGCTGTATTAAGTATTCTAAATCATTTACAAAGAGCCTAACTGAGAGCTAACTGACAAACTATCGCTTGAAAAATAGCGTGTCCTTGTGTGTTTTCAAAGGGATAGTTCATCCAAAAATGAATGAATCATTCAGGCTTTGTTAACAGGATGAATTTGGCAAAAACATTTGTCCCAAAAGAGCTTCAAGTGTTGGTGCATCAAAAAAAAAAGTGTTAAGTAAATGGTGACATATTTTTCCTTTATATATATATATATATATATATATATATATATATGTGTGTGTGTGTGTGTGTGTGTGTGTGTGTGTGTGTGTGTGTGTGTATATATATATATATATATATATATATATATATATATATATATATATATATATATAACTATCTCTTTAAATAAACTCACATTTGCTCCATAAAATATTTGGTCACAAAAGCCACAGCTAGGATCAATCTGAATGAATCCCAACAAAAAAGAAGTGAAACTGAAATCTGAAAACAAATGATCTGGATCCTTACTCAGCATTTTGATGAATTAGGTTTAACCAAGTTAGGTTCAACCAAAACCAACCCAAATGAAAAGACATTTAATATTTTGTTATGCAGTGCAATGACATTCATACATTTAAGTGTGGCTTAAGTATCCAGATACTTTTTGGGGTTACTGCACACTTGTCTGAGTTGCAAGCTGCTGTGTTCACTGATAAAAAGTTCATTTGTTTTATTTGAAGTAGTTCGCTGGTGTGTGGTCATTAGCTCCAATAGTCTAAATAGCACAGGGGTCTAGGTGTGTGTATAACATTGTGTGCTGGTCCCTAGGCTTTGAGTTTATTTTAAATATCTCTTTACAGATAATTAACTCCTCCGCTACTGACATTAAACAGTACAGTCGTCACTTTTAAAAGGCAAAACTAACTTCTCCTCCCAACTACTGCATTTCAAACAACTATATTTCTTACAGCTCTCTCCATCCCTCCCACTCATTCCACTGGCTGTGTCTCGCTTACTCTTCTCCCTCTATTCAGCCCACTAGCATAGCAAGACATCAATCTTGTGCTGTCACAGAGTGTGTCAGGCTTTGACCCAGCTGGAGTGGAGCAGGAAAAAGGCCTTGCTAATATTGAGTTAGCTCATGAAGCATACACTGCCATTACAGACACTCTCTCTCGAGTCCTCAAAACTCATTTTGAATTGCCACTGTCTGACAGTTACATACATAGCCAACCAAACTAATACTGAATGTGTTCATGCAGGACATTACAGCACAAGGGCACTCACACATACTCTATAAACTCCACCCTATAATAAGAACAGAGTCTTTTTTCCAAAAGAATAACATGAAATAAAAAAATTAAATAAACAAAATCACTATTTTAATTTATTGTAACATTTTACCTCAATATATGGTGTCTGAATGTTAAAATGAATGATAATTTTAAAGATTTGTAATTTTTATTATTTTTATTTTTTATTTTTTTTGGTGTGTGCCAATGAATCATTTAAAATATAAGGACATATATTACAAAAATAGTTTCTTCTAAAAATGTAGGCCTTATTTTTTATTATGCTGAATGTTCAAAAACTGATTTTGTTTTTACACCAGTATCTTCCATCATCGTTTTCTTTCCTTCTCCCTTTCTCTCTGTTTAGAAGGGCTCACCTTTCCCAGCTGTCCAATCAAAGTCCCTTGCTACCGGGGGGCCCGGCTTCTGTCTAAAGACGCGCTGTCGCAAAGACGACCCTGCAACCTTTGGCATCATTTTGACAGACAGCCAGGTGACTAGTTTTAATATTAATATGTCCCCCATGCTGAGAGGAGATTCTATTTATGTTCGTCTAAGGAAGAGCAGACGCTTTTTAAAAGTCAGGCTGCAGCCTTCAGTCCTTCACTGTCTCCTCAAGATGAACTGAAAAAACCTAAGCAAGTGTGAAACAGAACTAAAGAAAAGTGTGCTCCTCACAGCTGTCAATTTATCATTCTCTCTCCCTCACAAACTGACTTTCACTTCTACAGCATCTCATCCTGGCCCTGCCTTACTTCATTCTGTCTCTCAGCCCCGTCTTTCTTCCTTTTACCTCTCCGCTATTATTTTAATTTTCAGTTCTCTTACTTTTTCTGATTCCTTTCTCTGAGTGCTGGACAGGTGTCAGGCCATTCACTACTGCACACTCACACTCAACTGCAAAGGTCACGGTAAAGTGCAAATAAAATACCAATCCTGCATTATTCAAAGGACACCTTAGCACTGATAGAAAAAGGAGAAAAGGGTTTAAACAGAAACAAATAGTCTTAGCCTTATTAACTGTGAACACTGTCTCGATCAGAGCTCCAAAAGAGCTGTGGGACACCATCACACTGATACAAAAGACAAAACTACTAACAAACACTGAAGGACTAGACAATTCACCTCAACTTTTGAATGGTTGTGTCTCACAAACAAGTCAACTGCCTAGCTAGACAACATGAACGGCATTATTAAAGTGTTCGCATGCACTCAACAGGAACAAGAACACATGCATTCAAAATCTGGTTCTCAGAAGTGTTTATTTAATAAAAATAATAATAATAATAATTCCTTATGGGTTAACAAGTGTAGCTAACTGATGTGTTCACCTCACCATCCACAATAAACATCTTTAGGTCACTATTAGCTAGTATCTCAACACAGTGGGTGATGGTTTTCTCTACAGCTGAAGGAAAGCATACATTAAACCTTCACATTACACACAACACTGACAGCTTTAAGCCTGTTTGTTAGACATATAGCTAATATTAGTGTACTTGTACAAGATATATTCTATAGGTCTTTCAACATGCTTCCAAAGTAAGAATGGATTGTCATGGATTAAACTGTGCTGACATCGGATAAATACAGACTGACTCTAGAATGGAACCAATGCACTTTATGAAATCATTTCTAGCCCATTAGCTTGAGAACAGCTCATCAGCTGAATCTGTGTAAAGGACAAGATTATAACCACCTCAAAGAATTGCTGACAGGTACTTTAAGCTCCACTTCAACATTTACTAATGCTTCAGGTCTGCCTTGCTGAGGAGCATTCAATTTGAACATTCTGAAGCATGAATTCTCTAAACAGATGAAACATTTGAAATGTTCTGCTTAAAAGATTTGATCTAGAGTAGACCATCATCTTACCTCATACTGCTCAGCCTCGATCAGAAGTTTGGCTGTTGTTATTGTGGATTCATAAGGTGGGATGTTGCTCTAAAAAAAGAAACAATAAAGTAAATATAAAAGGTTAACTTCTCAAGGATAATAAAAGTCTTGATATATATAAAGGCCTCCCTTTAAAGGCTAATTTACAAAAATGAATTTTAAAAAAAATGTAAACCATTCAAAATATATGTTTTTACAGTTTTTGACAAAAGACTCTGTCATGATCATTAGATGGAGTGCCCATGAACTTCAGTAGAGGGCACTTCACTCAGGACCATTCCACCCATTAACCACCAGATGTCACCATATCATCACTTGGACACTAGCACCTCTCATACTGTTGCATCACACCCGAACTACATTCCCCATGAGTCACTGCATCACAATCACCTTGCCACACCTGCACCTCATTCACCAGCCAATTTCCTTGCCACACCTGCACCACATTTACACACATATAAAAGCAGCACAATCACTCTCACTCACTGCAAGAATCCCTTCAGAAATCATTACAATATGCTGTAGTGCAAGAAAATTTTTTTGCTGCTTAATATTCAATTAATTAGCATTTATTTAATACATCAATCTTTAGTTTTTGCCCATGTAAAAATCTTTATTGTCACTTTAGATTTTTTTTTGTGTCCTTGCTGAACACAAGTATTAATTTCTGTTCTTTTAGTGTACATTGTTCATCACTGATTAGTGTTTGTACTGCAGGTCTATGAATAAAATTATGAAACTGACAAAGAGTTGTACGTTAAGTTATACAACAAAGATCTTCACTCTTTAAACCTCAAACAAAGCATTTAAGCAGAAGCATTCATGTTGACATCAAAGGTATTGTCAGTAGTAATCAATGGCATGCCACGAATGCTTTCGATAAACCTTCTCATTTGTTATTCACAACACTGCTTGAATTTGGTAGATCATTTTCTTCATGACATTACAGCAAATAATATAGTTGTTTGAGAACTACTTTAGGACAGAAGAAGCCAAATATTTTATTGTCTACTAGCAGGAAAAGGGAAAAAAAACATCTTTAGATGTTCATTAGGCTAATTAGCCATTAAATAAATAAAAGTTCTGGTTGTGACTGATTTTCTTTCAAGGTCTCAATGGACATTTCAATAAGCCATCTTTACAAACACAATTTTCTCTTTCAATATATCATCAAACCATCAAGGCCACATGCATTAAATGTAGCCTGTCTTTGATGTTATCAAGCTCATTTTTGTATTGTATATACAAACAAAATCTCTAGTCTCTATACAGAATAAATGGTTTCTAAATCAGTTTTTTAAAAAGAGTTGATAAGAGCGCTGAGCCCGATTACATCACGCTTCAAACAGGCTAGACTCTCCCACCTTCCAAGAAGCTGCATCTACATATGTCAAATTTATGTTTAGTGCCAAGCAAGTTCCCTGAAATTTTAACCAGCAGGAAAGTAAACAACTTTTAAACGAGTCAGTTCAGGTGAGGCTTGTTTTCTGTGGTTTCTTCAGCTGCGTAGCGCGCTACTTAACAGATGAACTGCAAAAATTCATTTAGGCACACGGAAATGAAAGTATGTCTTTGAAAAAGCATGAAATGTGTAGCCTTAAGCCAAAAACAATGTTCTTAAGAGTCGCAAGACTGTCAGCAGGGAATCATGATCACTTGATGAGGGATCTGTGTGTGTGTGTGGCCCCAGGGCCAGCCTTGCAGCAGACTGCACAGCCTTGGCCTGGCATTGAGAGAAAAATGGAAAGGTAAAATGAGATACTTTGTTTCCTTTCTTCCCTTATCTTGACTAAAAACTTTTTTAAGCACAGTACTATTTCCTTCCATGCCATCAGAAAGAGGTCAAGGGAGAGGTCATGATGCATCCTATCTTTATTTCTCTGTTGCCTTTGGAACAAAAACGCCTGTGCACACACCTTTTTCTGATCTTTTTCTTCCTCCATGTCATGCTCTGTGCTCGGCAATGACTCTTCCTCTTTCTGCAGGCTAGATACCCATGACTACACACTCTTCTTCAGGTAGTCAGACCCCTCTTGCATAAAAACATGATAAAATAAAGTTGAAAGAGCCTCTCCTCTAGGTATGATGTATGTAAAAATACAGGTACATGCTGCTTTCAGAACAAGGTATGGGATGAGATTAATTAGGAAGTGCAATAGGATGACAAGCAGTAGGATAGGACAACAGGAAGCTCTAAAAGAAGTATAGGATGAGAGGAAGTTGGATAATCGGTAGTGGTATGAGATAAAAGGAAGTAGGATAGGATGAAAGGAAGCTGTAAAGGATTAAAGGGAGTAGAACATTTTGAGAGGAAGCAGGATAGGACAATAGGAAGTAAAGACGCAGAGAATGCAAAGAAGCAGTAGACAGCATGGCCATTGATAAGTGGTATAGGATGAGAGGAAGTAAGATGGTAGGGGTGGGCGATATGGAAAAAATATCATATCACATTTTTATTTTTTTATTTTTTTATATCACGATTCATGATTCATGATTCATGTTGGTTTCAGTATTTTTGCAAGTTGTCTGAGTAGTACAGCCAAACGTACTTCCCTATTATAAAGACAAAGCCTTTCAGGGCAAGAAAAAAAAAAAAGAATGGCAGATATTTAGGCAAAAGAGGGTGAAAATTAAAATCCTTGTTCTTATTTTTTTAATAACAAAGATAAAAGAATGACAAATATACACATTACAACTACACATAATATACAAATAAAGCAAACAGTGCTTTATTTTTAGGTACAATAGCTGTATTAAACTGGAGCATTCAAGAAATTGAATGAACAAATATGAAAAATCAAACACTATATAAACTGATTCCTAAAGCAACTGTATTCAATTTCTTCAGTCAAGAGCAGTGAGTGATTTTTCTCTTTGTGTTTTGTTGGTTTATAAACGTTAAAGGAATAGTTCACCCAAAAATAAAAATTCTCTCAGCTGTCTGTCAGTTCTGTCATAGTGTTATATTTTTACACCACCAATGCTATTTTGAGGAACGTGGAAAACCAAACCATTGCTGGTCCACAGTGACTTCCAGAGTATTTTCTATCAAATTCAATGTGGACAGCAACTGTTTGGTTACCCACATTCTTCAAAATATCTTCTTTTGTGTTCAGAACAAGAAAGAAATTAATACAGGTTTGGGACAACATGACAGTGAGTAAATAATGAGAGAAATTACATTTTAGGGTGATCTACCCCTTGATAGTAATGACAGTAGGCTGCATGTTTAATAGGCCTATACTGTCCCTTGTCTACATGTAAACCTTGTGTGTTTTGACAGTATTAGTGCAAAAGATAACTTAGTTCAATAATCAGGCACTGTTTGACAGGCTTTAGCACATGCACTTCGCGTGTATGCAGCACTCAGAAAAAGTACAGGGTAGACCAGCGTGCAAATAATGAGAGAGTAACTCTACCATTGAGTTAACTGCTGTAAATGCATGTAGCATTGTACAGTATATGACGGAGGCACCAGAACTGCAGCTGACAGACTGTTCACTGTAGCACGATACTACGATATTTCTTCAAAAGCAGATCTTGGAGACATTTTTATCATCCACGATCAAAAATCATCCTATTGCACACCCCTATGAGATGGGATGAGAGAAAACTTGTAACAGAGAAAATAGGAAAGGAAATAAGGAACTAGGAACTGGAATAGGATTACAAGAAGTAGAAAAGGACAACGGGAAGCTCTGTAGGATGGTGTAGGATGAGAGGAAATGAGAGAAAGGAGGATAACAGGTAGTGGCATGATATGAAAGGAAGCAGGATAGAAAGGAGTAGAGGAAGTAGTAAAGGATAAGAGGAAGTAGAATATGTTGAGAGGAAGTAGATGAGAAAAAGTAAGTTAGGTAAGAGGACGTGATACAGGGTTTAGATAAAGTAGTGTCGTACTGTATATGATGTAAAGAGGTAGGAAATTGCACACACAATGTGCAAGTGGTAAAGGATGAGAGGGGTTGACAAAGTAAAATAACAGGTAGTGGTATGAGGAAGTAGAATACTTTGAGAGGAAGCAGAATAGGATGAAAGGAATTAGGTCAGGGATAGAGAAAATGAGATGAAGAAGTGATAAAAGATGACAGGAAGCGGTATTGTATATAATGCAAAAAAGTACTGCAGAAAACAGCATGAGCAATAAGAAATGGTAGACTGAGAGGAAGTACCAAAGCATGAAAGGAAGTGAAAATGTAGGATAACAGGCACTAGTGGTACATGAGGAAAGAAAGTAGGATTAGAGGAAGAAATATAAAACAGGAGGAACTGGTATAAAATGCAAGGAACTAGTAAAGCATAAGAAGACAGGAGCAGGATAAGAGAAATTGGTAAAGGACAAGAGGGAAAAATATAGGATGAGAGGAAGTAAAATGGGATGAAAAGTAATAGAGAGAAAACTGTCTAGGAACAGAGGAAATAGGTAAGGATATGAAAAATTAGGAAGTTTTACGGATTACAAAAGGTAAAATAGGACAACAAGATGTTCTATAAGATGATAGGAAATGGTGTAGGATGAAAAACATGACAGAAAGAAGGATAACAGATGATGGTTTGAGATGAACATGGGAAGGATAACAAGAGAGGAAGTGAATATGAATAGGATGAGAAAGAGGAAGTGGTACTGAATGAAAGGAAGTAGTAAATCATAGCAAATAGCACGAATGAGAAGATAGACAGGATAAGAGCATGTGGTAAAAGACAAAAGGGAGGAGCATAGGAAGAGAGGCAGTGACATAGGCTGTGATGAAAAAAGTACAAGCCTGAAAAACGGTTGAGGTTAGAGGACACAAAGAGATTCAAGTTAATGACAGTTGAGTTAAGTTTCGCTGTCAGCTCTCTGAAGGGAAATGGAAGTGTCTTCTGAAGTGAAAATACCCACAAATGTTACAAAAGCTTTAAGCTGCAGACTGAAGCTCAACTCAGAGAATCACTCAAGATCAGCAGACATACTGGTCTTATGTCTGAACCCTAGTGGTTCAGTGAGGAACTGCATCAAAGCGTGTATGTTTGAACTAGTAATAAATCTGTCCCACATTGAGTCATATTCAATAAGCCTGTTCTATTAATGGCTTGTAATTCATGAGCTGAGATCTAACTCTCTCATCTGCCATCTTTGTCTATCCCTCAAACAAAAACAAGCAGACATGCCCAAAACCTGCCTTTCTTACTTACTCGTTCTCTCACACACAATTTCTATCGGTCTCCTTCTCAGAAATACATGACTCAGCTCTCCCAGCTGTTCTCCACCTACACTACTTATGACTGCATAATGGCCCATTGCTCAGAACGCTGCAGTGAACAAGTGAGACAGTGAGGGAATTCTGGGTAATTCACTCCGCAGTTGTCCTGTCGTACCTCAGTTTCCTCGATGCTGAGCAGGTAGCTGGCCATCAGCTGGAGGGCTTCAGGGTTGTGCTCATCGTACTGTAAAGCTTTGTCAATGGCCTCTTTGCAGCGGTCAGCAGCCCCCTCTCAATGCTGTCAAACAATAAAGCAGTTATAAAGCAATGTGAAGCCCATAAAAAATCAGTCATTGTGTTATTAAAATTATTGACACTAACCATGTTTAGGTACAGTACATATTTTTGCAAATGTTTTCAAGTAATTATGATAAATCAATCATATCTTAAATGCATTCCCAAAATAAATTGAGGATAAAATACAGAACAGGAAAGCAGCAAATTATATATGTTAAGAAATATAGGATGAGAAGAAGCAATATAAGATAAAAGGAAGAAGGATTAAGAAAATGTAGGATGAAAGCAAGGATGAATGAGAAGGGCTGGACAAAATATCGAACGATATGATCATGCATATCTCGTCAGTAAAGCCGGTTCCATGATTAGCGGTAAATCATCATCGCCTGCTTTCAAATGGAGCACTTTATAATTTTATATTTTCACACAGACAATAAGAGTTTCTCAATATGTGTTCTTGTCTGTTCTTGTGGACAAAAACCCGCACAGTTTTCTAAATATTACTGTTATTGTGTCATGAAACCTAGTAAGAGATTTTCAGGCGCGAATGTAATTGTTTAAAACTCAAATCTGTGGTTTATTTATAAAGAATTTGCTATATCAATTTCGGAGTTCCGGGTGCTCAGATATCTCTGTAACTTAGTGATTAAACATGAGATACAGTTCGTTTGTTCCTGGTCATATCGTTTTGGCTGAGCACAAAGTTAGGTTTATCTTTATATATATATATATATATATATATATATATATATATATATATATATATATATATATATATAATTTAAATTTTACCCTAGTACAGCGTTAACTTTGAAGCATACGTTTGACTGAACTGTTTGCTTTTGTCTTCATTTCCTCTTATATAAGCCTTTATACTACATACTTATACTTTTATTATGGCTATTATTGTTCATTAAAACTGACATTTAACAAAAAAGTTAAGAGTTGGGCTTATTGTCACTGTTCATTGTCGATTGCTACTTTCCGTCATACATCATGCCTACCAAGTAAAGGTACTATTTTGGCAGTGGAAATGCAGGCCTGATCAGGGTTACCCGTACTGAATTCTACTGTACTGTACCGTACCGCTAAGTGGAAATGAGCCAAAAGTAACATACACTGTGTAGCTTTGTCTAGGTACAATGTCTACACCCCCCCCCCCCCCCCCAAAAAAAATACAAGTTTGACCAATAATTGAACAAAACAAGAGTTTCCACAGCACCCAGGGGCATCAACACTAGTGAAGAAAATGTTATTTGTTAGCACACACACTCTTTTCTGCTCTTGATTTTACAGTTATCGCTTCCAGCAAACATCTACCACAACAACAACCCTGATACACACATACAACCATATACTGTAGTACATCAAGAGGAAAGGCACAGAGATGTACTGTACTTTGCTAGAGGCTACTGCTGTACCTCCATAATGTACACCGATGTGTGAAATGGTATGGTGCTTATTTATTGTCAATAAACATGACCTTTCCCTCATGCTTTGAATTTCAATCTCAGGGTTTGAATGAAGTCATGTCGTCCCCAAATCCTCGGGAATCCAATCCAAATCTCCGTTTCATCTCTCTCCAACCACTACTCCAATTCTGAATTCCCAACCCTCTCCCTCTTTCTATCCCTCTATCAACCAGTCTGTGATTAGATCTTTTCTGCAGGCCTCAGAGCAGATGGGCTCCAGTCTTCAGCATCCCAGGTGTGTATGTCTGTGTTATGTCTGTGTGTGTGTGTGTGTGTGTGTGTGTGTGTGTGCCACATCATCTCATCAGGTAGAGGAAGCCAAAAAGGTGGAGAAATGAAATGAGAGAGAAAGGCCAGAGCAAACATAGATGGGCAGAAGCTGAGAAAAGGGCCAGCATATATCTGTGTAAAAAAAGAAAGATATTTACCAGAGATCTGTGAAGAAGATCTCAGCGATGGAACAGAAGGCCACAGACACATCCTTCTTTGTTACAGTACACTCTGATGGAAATTCATCCTATCAGGCCAAAGAACCACACATGACAATGACTTATAAATAAAAAACTTAGAATGATAATAATAATAATAATTTACCAAGTCACTGTTAACTCACCTTATGTTATTGTAAACTGTCTAATGTTATTTTTTAACAGAAACAAAATTTTCATCCACTGGCTATCAAACTCCAATAAGGACAAATCACCATAGAATCATGCACTATATTCCAACATGACACCTGTGTGTGATGAACACCAAATTTAAGTCATTATCCACTGCTCTACAAAGACTCTCAAAATAAAAACAGCTATCCTATGGCTTCATATATCCCACAAAAGATTTTATATTTTTATGGCGAATTATAATATTCATTATGATTTATAATATTTTAAACCGTATCATATTTATTAATTTTGTATTTATTTATTATAGCTGGCCTTTGAATACTGTGTTCGACAATGGTAGCTCTTCAAGACAAAAAGGTTGAGAACCTCTGTCCCAACAGGGTTTCATTATCTGCTTATATTTCATTGCCCTCTAGTGCTGAAAGATTGAGCTGCAGACTTAGCACTGAAAAAACCCCAAGATTCTCTGTTCAAACTAATTACAACTATCCCTCAAGACAAGTTATTTAGACCACTAAGGATCTGCCCAATGCTCAGAGCATTATTCACAGCAGCTGAATCCAATACACAGTAATGTATGCAGGGCTTGTGTGGTCATTGCAATTGATCACAGTTTGCTTTGATGTAAAACAATGTCTTTGACCAGCTGGATTTTCAATAGCTCCCTACCTATAGGAACAAGACACATCTGTCCTTCTGTCTTTTCAATTTACTAGTCCGGTGTAGACAGACGTAAACAGGCATACTATCAGACCAGCTCAGCATATCTAAATGCCTCCTGCTATTATGTCAGTGCTAATTTTGTGCCTTCCAGAAAGCATTACTCTGATTCAGCAGCTAACTTGGTAATCAATCCAAAGAAAGTCCTGTCCACTGGGAAAATGCACCACAATGATGGAATGCATGATGCATCCATTATTTATCAGCCAAAGCTCTGAAGGTTCCCAACAAAATGAAAATTCCTTTGTATCTTAAGGTAGTAAAATCTGGTAGACCATCGCTTGAGGTTTAGTCTCAGCACTTCTCTTGTCCATAGTGTTGAGCATGACCTCAGTTCCTTTACTGAAGTATTGTACAGCCTCCATGCCACACTCAAATACATTCTCTCTTCAACAAAATGCAAAACAGGGATAAGGATAAACATTCAAGTGATTTCTATATCAAAGACTATTAATCTGTGGTAGTACAGTAAGTGTAAAGGATATTTGTTTAGCTTTCTCTGTTTCTCCCAGCTCAGTGCAGATGTTCCCCATCATGTCCAGGATAGTCAGGTTAATGGGTTCAATATCCAGCGTTCGCTGACAGTACAGCCTTGCCATGTCAAAGTCAAAGTTGTCTATACACTCTTCAGTCTGAGAGGAAAAGAGAAAGGGTACAGTAGTGCAGTCTGAAAACAAGCACTAATATTTAGTATCCACTATAGACAGATTACCTTCTCCACTAATTGATCAAATGTGTATTGTTCAGCTGTTTTCTTTTTGGCTCTTTCCTGCATCTTTGCTTTCATTCTCTCCTGTGGTGACATCAAGGCACCTGAACATGAAGAAAAGATTTTCACTACCAATCAAACCTTCTTGAACATAGTTCAGCTACAAAATGTGTTTATTATGAATAAGTCTTGGTTAAGCATAGGTATGACAAGTTTGACAACCCTTCTTCAATAAACTCAACATAAACACATGAATCAGATGCTTTCATGAAACCCATAAGTTATTGTCAAAGGAAGCAACAATGACCACCACTGTCCAGTCTATAGCAAGAAACAGGTTGACCTTATCTGGCATTTAAAAAAAAAAAAAGTGTTTTAATGTCATTATTTTTGTGAACTAACAGCCATATTACCAGATAGTTAGAAACTATAGATTCCTAAATCTGACATATCTCCATTCGGTTTAGTGTATTTTCTTTTAGCTTTGTTTTTCTTTTTAGCTTTTGACTGTTCGCCCATTGTTGTTAGATACAATCTGTGAATTTATGTCACTTTTAATACAGAGAAAAATACTTCTTCACTACAGAAGTGTTCACTTTCCAGCATGAAAGTATCATAGACTGTATGGAAAGTACGCACGGGCTACTACAACGTCAATCAGATAGATTGACTTCTTGAGGCACATCTTTAACAAAATAAAAGTTTTTTTTGTAATTTAACTCATTAAATACAGTTTATTTTATACATTTAAATATTTGTAAATAAAATGTGAATAAATAAAAACGAATATAATTATATAGTTATACATTTATATAATTTTAGAACAAAAGGTTTTTTTTTTTTTTTTGCTCGTTTATACAATAATTTCTTGATGCAAAAGTTGTCTCACTAATGCTGACTCAGGTTTTCAAGGCTGAAAAGCTCAGTTTAAAATATATACATCCATTGATTGTATTGTAAAATGCAGTAAATTACCTGCATCATACAGTAAGTGTACAAACTCTCTTTCCACACTTTGCCACTTGTGTTTCTATTTTCTTAGGTCTTCCCTAGCTTACTCTTTCCTTGTGTTGCAAATAAGCAAATTCCAAGTAGAAAACTCCAGTAGTGCAGAATCAACTAATTTCACAATGACAGGGGTGGAGCTTTAACCAGTTAGCCAGCATCCCCCATTATGGGAGCACAGCTGAAAGTGCCCTACCTAACTTAAAATTGTAACAGTTCCTTACTTAAGTGTGTTACACACATAATTTTGGTGTTTTGGAAAGAAGACCCTTTGGGCTGTACTTTTTATCAGCCAGAGATGATAATGCTCAAAAATATTAAAAGTTATGGACACTGAAGTGCCCTAAATATTTTTACCACACTGATTTTTTTTGTTTGTTTGTTTGTTTGTTTTTTTTTTTATTTGATATAAAAACACATGAAATCAGTCCGGGAGCAATCTAGAAAAGTAATGGGTTGAAAGTCAAATATCCCATGAGTTTATATTTCAAATCTGAAGGTGATCCATGAAAAATGAGATTTCTGCAACCATTTTTCTGAGACTATGTATAGTCGCCCCCCAAAAAAATAAAAAAAAAATAAAAAATATTTACCAACTGTATTGAAGGGTTCTAAAAACTATTTTAGTCATTAAACATAACACTGCAGTGGTCTAGTTTTTTTATTCAATTATAAAACACTAGACAGTAATTTTGTCACAGTCTTCTGTCTTTCTGTCTTTGTCTTTCTGTGAGCACATGGCTTGTGTTGTGTTTGTTTGGTACTATGTGCTCACAGAAAGACAAAGACAGAAACACAGAAGACTGTGACAGAAAAATAGACAGGAGAGAGCACATGACACCAAACAAACACAACAAAAGCCATGTGCTCACAGAAAGGCAAATAGAGACAAACTTAGACATCATATAAGTGATTTATTTGAGCACTAGAAAAATACAATAAAAATGAGTAAGAAAAATAAATTAAATTAAAAAGATAAAAAAAAAAAAAACTTTGTATGCCAATTACAGAACGACCTGAGATTGCTAGAAATGCAGCATTTACAATGAATTGCAATGTAAATATGTGCTGATGGCCAGTTATAGAGATGGTAATCAAAGAGATGTGCCATATAGTCAATAAACCACTTTATATTCATATTAGTGCTGTCAATCGATTAAAAAAAATTAACTAATTAATCGCACAATTTTTTTAAATTAATCGCGATTAATCGCGATTAATCGCAATTAAAAGACTGAAACGTTTTGGATATGTAAATGTAAAATGTAAATAATTAATGTAAACTCAAGACAAAGAAACTATTTAAATTCAAAATATGATTGTTTAATGGAATTTTTTTGTTTAACTTGTAACACAGATTTTCTCATGTAAACAACATACCTGCAATAAACCATCAATATCCTCCAAATTAACTGTTGGCTTGAAAGCTTTTTTTATTACAGAAATAAAAACACAGGCATGTAAGTACCATTTGAATTTCAAAACAATCAATGCCAATAAAAAACAAAAATGATTTCCATGTTGAAGTCTAAGTGGACTGCAAAAAAATTCCAAAGTATAGTCATTGCCAAAACCAAATGATTATTTTGGTCTAAATGAGTCTACTCCACCAAACTACTGTTATAAGCATGAGCCCCGTCAGACTGGTCGTGGCGGGGGTGTTGCAACAATATATAGTGATATTCTCAATGTTACCCAGAAAACAGGATACAGGTTTAACTCTTTTGAAATACTAATGCTAAATGTTACTCTGTCAGACATGCAAAAGAAATCTAATGTATCTCTTGCTCTGGCTACTGTGTATAGACCACCAGGGCCGTATACAGAATTCCTAAAAGAATTTGCAGATTTCCTCTCAGACCTTCTAGTTACAGTTGATAAGGCGCTAATCATGGGAGATTTTAATATTCACGTTGATAATACAAATGATACATTAGGACTTGCGTTTACTGACCTAATAAACTCCTTTGGAGTCAAGCAAAATGTCACCGGGCCCACTCATCGTTTTAATCATACACTAGATTTAATTATATCGCATGGAATCGATCTTACTGCTATAGATATTGTACCTCAAAGTGATGATATTACAGACCATTTCCTCGTATCGTGCATGCTGCGTATAACTGATATTAACTATATGTCGCAGCGATACCGTCTGGGCAGAACTATTGTTCCAGCCACCAAAGACAGATTCGCAAATAACCTGCCTGATCTATCTCAACTGCTATTTGTACCCAAAAATACACATGAATTAGACAAAATTACTGACAACATGGGCACTATTTTCTCTAATACATTAGAAGCTGTTGCCCCAATCAAATTGAAAAAAGTTAGAGAAAAACGTACTGTACCATGGTATAACAGTAATACTCACTCTCTCAAGAAAGTAACTCGTAGTCTTGAACGCAAATGGAGAAAAACTAACTTAGAAGTTTTTAGAATTGCATGGAAAAACAGTATGTCCAGCTATAGACAGGCTCTAAAAACTGCTAGGGCAGAGCATATACACAAACTCATTGAAAATAACCAAAACAATCCAAGGTTTTTATTTAACACAGTGGCTAAGTTAACAAATTACCAGATGCCACCTGATTCAAATATTCCACCAACGTTAAATAGTAATGACTTTATGAATTTCTTCACTGATAAAATAGATAACATTAGAAATACAATAGCGAATGTAGATTCTACAGCATCTAACACTTCAGTTTCATCCATCGCACCCAAACATAAACTGCAGTGCTTTACAACCATAGGACAGGAGGAGCTAAATAAACTTATCACTGTATCTAAACCAACAACATGTTTATTAGATCCTGTACCCACTAAATTACTGAAAGAGCTGTTACCTGTAGCCGAAGAACCGCTTCTCAATATCATTAACTCGTCGTTATCTTTAGGACACGTCCCAAAACCATTCAAGCTGGCGGTTATCAAGCCTCTTATTAAGAAACCAAAACTAGATCCTAGTGTACTGGCAAATTATAGGCCTATTTCAAATCTTCCATTTATGTCTAAAATTTTAGAAAAAGTTGTGTCTGCTCAATTGAGCACCTTCCTGCATAAAAATGATCTGTATGAAGAATTTCAGTCAGGTTTTAGGCCCCACCATAGCACAGAAACTGCACTTGTTAAAATTACAAATGACCTGCTCCTTGCGTCAGACAAAGGCTGCATCTCATTTCTAGTCTTACTTGATCTTAGTGCTGCGTTCAACACCATAGATCATGACATACTCATAGATCGATTACAAAACTATACAGGTATTCAAGGGCAGGCTCTAAGATGGTTTAGATCCTACCTGTCCGATCGCTACCATTTTGTTTACTTAAATGGGGAGTCATCTCATTTATCATCAGTAAAATATGGAGTGCCACAAGGATCCGTCCTAGGTCCCCTTCTATTTTCAATATACATGTTGCCCCTTGGTAATATTATTAGAAAATACGGAATTAGCTTCCACTGTTATGCTGATGATACTCAGCTATATATATCAACGAGACCAGATGAAACTTCCCAATTATCTAAGCTAACAGATTGTGTTAAAAATGTAAAAGATTGGATGACAAAGAATTTTCTCCAATTAAATTCGGATAAGACGGAGATATTAATTATTGGACCAAAAAACACTACACAGAATCTTGTAGATTACAATCTGCAACTAGACGGATGTACTGTAACTTCCTCTACAGTCAGAAATCTGGGTGTTATATTAGACAGCAATTTGTCTTTTGAAAATCATATTTCCAATGTTACAAAAATTGCATTCTTCCATCTTAGAAACATTGCCAAGCTACGAAACATGTTATCTGTTTCTGATGCAGAAAAGCTAGTTCATGCATTCATGACCTCTAGACTGGACTATTGTAATGCACTTCTAGGTGGTTGTCCTGCTTCTTCAATAAACAAGCTACAGGTCGTCCAAAATGCAGCAGCGAGAGTCCTTACGAGGTCAAGAAAATATGATCATATTACCCCAATTTTACAGTCTCTGCACTGGCTACCTATTAAGTTCCGCATCAGTTACAAATTATCATTACTTACCTATAAGGCCCTAAATGGTTTAGCTCCAGCGTACCTAACTAGCCTTCTACCACGTTACAACCCATCACGCACCCTAAGGTCACAAAACGCTGGACTTTTGGTAGTTCCTAGGATAGCAAAGTCCACTAAAGGAGGTAGAGCCTTCTCACATTTGGCTCCCAAACTCTGGAATAGCCTTCCTGATAATGTTCGGGGTTCAGACACACTCTCTCTGTTTAAATCTAGATTAAAAACACATCTCTTTCGCCAAGCATTCGAATAATGTATCTTTTTAATTGTGAGTGTAGTTGCATCTGATCAAAGGTGCATTTTTATTCATTAGCTTGGGTTAAACTAATTTTACTTTGTTGGATCAGCAGCTATGCTAATGATGTCTGTATTTTGTTTCTATGTTTTGCCACGGGATTCACATCCCGTGGTAACTAGGATTTACACAAGCTCCAGTCTGGATCCAGAACACCTGAGAAGAGATGATGCTGACCCTCAGAGGACCTCAGATGATGCTAACCCTGAATGAACAAACAGAACTAACAATTATTCCTAAATGTGTGACTTAATCATATAATAACTTAATTAATAATATTGATAGTTCATCGTCTAGCTGACTACGTCTTGTATTATTATTATTTTTTAGTTTTTCTAAAATCCTGTCAAATGTGCACAAACTACTAGCTACTACTAAATATTGTAGAAACATAATTTTCTGTAAAGTTGCTTTGTAACGATTTGTTTTGTAAAAAGCGCTATACAAATAAACTTGAATTGAATTGAATTGAATTGCCAGTGCTTTAAGTGGGCCAGTAGCACCGGTACTACTCAGTACCGCCACTTCCAAATATAGCTCTTGAGCGTACCGCAACCTCTCCTTGCGCCCAGAACGTGCTTGTAGCATACCGGTACGCTCATTTGGACATCTGTTTTAATAGAGGTTTTAATCTTTTACCTGCACTGCCGATTTTCAGAGCGCCCTTCACAATGCAAGCTTCCTAATTCATCCCACCCAGAGCAGAAACTACATTACCCATTCACCCTTAAGTTATACAAGTGAATAGCGCATGTGTCGCTTTTCCCACTGTTAAGGGTCAACAACTCAACGTGGCCGGAGAAGGTGTGTGAAACTCGTTGTGAGTTATACTAAAGCAAAATCTTGAGTATTTATTGTCTGATAAACATTAAAAACTGTCTGCGGAGGTTGAGTCGTCCTGCAGCCCCCGCTGGCTGTTCATTGGCTGCAGCATCTTTTTTCTAAGTTCTAAAAAAATACCGTAGACGGCAAGGCACAAATTTAGATATTCATTTATCTAATTAATCTATAGCCTATGCACAAAGACAATATGATCTTTTTGTTCCCTTTTGTTTTAAAGCTTGATGAAGAGAGAGAGCGCAAGTTGCTGCAGCTGAGGAGGACAGTGATGCACGGGTACAGGAGTGATTGACAGTTCGCGGCACTGTGTACAAAAAATACTTCGTTTAAGCTTATTAACGTTAGCGTTACAGAAAGGTCTGATTTACGCACTGTTACAGTCATTGTTTTTTTTTTTTTTTTTTTAAACAATGACCTTTGAGTTCATGATTTTAATGTTGCTGTTTCTTGTGGCAGACTAAATGAAGAGTAATGTTTCTTGTGGCAGAATGAAGAGTAATCCGGCAGAGTTTTATACTGAAACTTTCCGTCTAAAAGTCCTTCCTTGGTCTTATCCATATTTCTTTGCACGTTGAACACACATAGGCCACAACTGGAAATAAAAAAACTGCAACCGCGTTAATTGAGTTATTTTTTTTTAAAGCGTTAAATATTTCAAATTAATCGAATGCGTTAACGCGCTAATTTTGACAGCACTAATTCATATACATTGATAGCCGTGATTACACATTAATAGCGAGCTGACTTGCGCTCAAACAGATGGTACTCATGCAGATACAGACACATTCAACATAAAACACACTCACACATATATGAAAATTGTTGAAAAATAAAACAAACAAAGAAAAAGTTCTGCCTCCATCAGCTGACAGGTGCGTCAGAGCGCGCGTCACGAGCCGTCACGCAAGAGCACCAGAATTCAAATAAACTACCTTCCGCCTTTCTTTCACTTTTTTTTTTTTTTTTTTTTTTTTGGATCTTCTCATTCTGTTTGTGACGCTGTACTCTGCAAAACCATGCCGTGTTTACTACCAAGATGCCTCTGAACCTCTGATTGACCCTGTGTATGGCCATGACAGGTAAAATGCATGATGGGAGTTCAGGTTCTTAGCTTTATATTTGATTGTGTTCTAGTTGGATGTTATTCTGATAGATTTATCTATAATGTATTATAAACTAATTGAATGCTGACTGTTTTGTGTTAACCTTTATATTTCTTTCCACCTTTTAGTCAAAGTCTAATCAACCTTGTGGTGTCTAACGTGTGGGATGGTGATAGAGAATGTCCTGGAATGAGTATGTTTTATATTTTTACTGAATAGTCATGTGTTGACATGCTGTTAAATTGAAATAACTCTTGAGTTACAGTAGTTCACAGTTGTCCTGGATTTGCAGACCACTTGATGGCAGCATTATCTACTGTTTTGCTCAAGCTTTAGTACACGTTAAAAAATATTGCTGAGAAAATGCTAATGTCTTTAGGTTTCAAAGAGTGTTTTTTTCTTCGTCAGTTTATTTTTGTACAGTTAATAGAGGAGTCTAAATAATCTTTGTTTGTTGTTTTTTTTTCTCTCTATAGCTTTGTGGCATTCACTAACAGGCCTCTGTTGGCTTCCTCACACTAATGGAATCACTGCGCTATTGCAAGGTGGGTGTCTACTCCTAAGCACCCTCACAGGAGCTTACAATACTGTAAATAGATTTATAATTTTTGTGGTATAGATGGTGTACCCACTGTCTGCAGTGTTGATAAATCTGCAATCCAATTTTGGCAAGTTTGACTTGAATGTTGCAGAGTGTCCAGATGCCAAAGCTAACAGTTTCTTCGTGGTTTTGCTGGTCTCCAGCTGTACATCTCACAGAGAATTTGAGGAATTGAATGCAACATAATAATCTACTGAAATATTGACTGCGTTGAACAGAACGGTGTCAGTCATCACTTTTTTTGGTTCTTGTAGAGTGTTTGTGATAAGGGAACAAACATTTACTTGGCTTGTTCTCACACGTAAAACAATTATGTAATTTCTTTGTAGTTCAAGGAGAATTCTGTGCTCTGTTTATTTATCTTTTTTCCCTTTTTGTTCATGTCCTTTCTTTTTCTTTCTCTTCTGTTTAACATATTTTAGCGAAGCATCATTTCCCAGCATGCCTCACTCATTTCACATCATTTCCTAAAAGAATGCCATCTACCATGTTTCAAGGGAGACTTAATATAAATTGAAGATCACCCCAGCGCAGTGTGCTGAAGTGGTTACTGTTCTCTAATTTGGATCGGTGTGTCTTCCACGAAATAAAGGTTTTTGTTATTTTTTCAAACATGTTAGTACAGTATAGCAGGGAAACAACCCACAGCTGATATTCCTTTAATATTTTGAGCAATGAAGATTAACAATATTTCTGAAACAATCAAGTATTTAGAGATTCTCTAATTTTGATCTCCACTGTATGTCCACAGTAACATCTTAACATTCATCTTGCGCCTGCACTGTTGTACTTGGACTGTCCACGCACAGCCCAATTTTTGCATCCGCGGATAGTCTGCATCAATAGCAGACTCTTCTGCATTTTGCAGAACATTGACGGCCGAAGTTACTTTAAATGCAATGGCTGAAAATGCATTAACCTTTATTTTCTTGACAGTAGTCATTTAAAATTGTTGATTGAAATGAACTGATTCTGTACATTTTACCACAAGACCATTTAAATGGGCTCTGGGGTCATATATAGCCAGGAGTTGATGTTCCCCACACCTAATGTAGAACATGTTTCAATGTTCACATAATACAATCAACCATTTATAATTATAGTCAACATTTTAGAGTTTGGGTATAAAATGGCTTCAAAACATTTTCATAAGCTGAATGATTGAATAGTTGGCAGTTCCTATAAGTATTACCAATCATCTTATCACAGTGAATCAACCTGTTTGTGATGGTTCTGGAATGTGGCTGGCCAGGCCGTCATGGCAGTGGTATGGAGATTGGCGCTCAACTGCTGTTTTGTTTTTCTGCTTTTAAAGGTTGGCGCGTTTCTCAAATCCCCAAAGTTCCCTATATGGATCCTTGGCAGCGAGACTCATCTCTCAGTATTCTTCACTAAGGTGAGTTAAATAAGTACCTTTCTTCCTTCCTTCACTCTTCTACTCTCTGTTTCTTATTTGCTTTTATTTTATTTCGTTATTGAGTAAAGAATAAAAAAGCCAAGAATGTGCTAGCAGATAGATTTAGTGCTTTTGACATCCTTTGGAAGAGAAAAAAGGACAAAGAGAGGGGCAGTATGGGTTGGATGATGAGAGGCAGAAAGGTTTTTGGACTTATAAGGCATCCAGTGTGGTGTGTCCTGGCTTCAGCCCATATAGCATGCGGTGAGATTTGGCAGTCCAACATGCTCACGGAGAGGGATGGCTATTGTGAGGTGTATATTGTGTCTGAGTGGAAATGTCAGTTCATATAACTGTAGTACGTGGTGTTAAAGCACGTCCTTATTATGCTGATTCCATGGATTTCCAGAGTGTTGTCATTAGGGCTGGCTGGTAAATGATATCATTTTAAGATCATGAAGTTTATGTTGTTAACGATGATAAGCTTTGAGGATTTTACTATGTAATGATTCATCTTAAACTCATCTGTTTTAGTTTATACAGTTCTGTTGTGTAGCATCTCTTTTGACAAATAATGCAATGTTGTTGTTTTTTTTTTTTATGAATCATTATATTTTCATTTGATGAAAGATTGTTTGAATTGTTAAAGTTTTATTAATTAGTTTGATTAATTTCATTAAACACAATTTTGATGATACATTTGTAGTTAATCATAAAATACAGACAGGAAACACATAATTTAGGGAAAATTCTAATGAATTTTATGGGTCCCTAAATTAAAAAGTAGCTTATTCTGTGGATTTTAATCAGTGTCATATGATATGGAGAAAATATTGTGATTAATATCGCCCATATCGCCCAGCCCTATTTGCCATATGTTTGTTAGACTGTTATGGCTACTTGCTCACTGACCAGTGTCAAAAGAGCTCATTCCAAGTCTTTGTGGTATTTTGATCCCTAGATATGGCCTGGGTCCATCTTTCAGTGAATTCTTTCCAGCCATTTTATTGTTGACCAGTTGAAAACCCTCATCCTATAGCTTGGAAAAGTAATAGCACACCTCAGGCTGCACTTTTTGAGGTTTCATTCATGTCAACAGCACAAATCCTATGAGACGTGTCATGTCCTGAGGTTTAATACTTGAGCATATGGGTATGTTTTCGTCTTCAGACTGTAAGTATGAGCAATAGAAATGGTGATGGTTGTGGTTTTTATCATATTGCTGTTGTCGCCATTTTAATTTGTCATGCCTGATATCTCACTTAACAATGGTAAAGTCACTGCAGTGCATGACTTCTCATGGCTTAAAGGTCCCATGACATGGATTATTTCCTTTTCTTTAAATGCTTTTTAATGTTTCCTTAGGTGTACTTATATTGTTAGTATGTTTTTACATTTAAAATTTTGAAATAAAAAGCATGTTTATATCCTGACATTAGCCCTCTGGCTTGAATGCTCTGTTTGAAGGGGCATGTCTGCTGTGAGACTCCGAGTAAGCAACAACTGTTGTGATTGGCTGACATCTTTGCATTCGAGATGCATATTACATGTGAAACCCCTCTCAAATATATATATATATATATATATATATATATATATATATATATATATATATATATATATATATATATATATATATATATATATATATAATATTTTTTTTATTATTATTTATTTATTTATTTACTATTACAGCTGTCGAGATTAACGAATCATGGAAGTGTTGATTATATAATTATTTTTTCGATCTTTTCCCATCACATGAAAGGCTGCAGTGATGAGCATTGAGTAGACCGAGTCTGTTTATCGCGTGAATGCAGTGATCTCGTCATTATTGCAACACGTTTTCTCTCACAAAATGCTTTCACCACAGCTAACAGCAAACACATGAATACAGTAAGAGCTCCGTTGTGCAGCATAACAGCGTCATTCATTGTAAAGGCAGTTTGGGCAAGTGTGCAGATATACTCGCGATGTGTAACAGCTCCGGAAATCACTCTCTGTAGTTAAATCACAATTTAAAAAACAGATTTGTTTTATGCTTCTAAGAGAAACAACCTGAAGTTGATCGTTTAGTCACTGGTTTGATTCACTGTGCATAAACAGTATTAAACGATTTAGAAAGAAAGTCTGTGTGAACTTGAATGATTAGCTACCCATCAGAAATCACTGATCACAGATCAGGCATTAATGAACACTGTTACTCACCTGTTTGTGCCGGTGCTGTCGAATCCATATCATAAAAGTCTTAAATGCACTTTCCAAGTTATTCACTTTTGTCCAAATATATCCAAAGAGGTTGTATGTTAATGTTATCACGGTTAGCTTTCACTCGACATGTGTTCCACGCCCGACCCCAACTGGTTTGCAGACAGTTATAATAATTGATGTTACAAATGTCTTTTGAATATACTATGTGAACTCATTGTCCCTCTATTTTCCCTCTTCAATAAGTTTTGACAATTGATTTGTTTATTGGTCTATTTCTTGTTTCTGGTTTCTCTTTCTAATAAACCTCTCATTGGGTTTGTCACTCAATTTATTATCTTGTGCTTCTTTCCCACTCTTCTGAATTATATTGCATTGATAAGTAGTTATCACAAGCTAAGACTGTTTAATTGTGCCATCTCACAATCAATATATATTAAATGTAAGTTGCTGATGTAACCGGTTAAATCTTGAAGTGGCTATGAGGTCTTAAAATGTGTGGAAAGAGAGAAAGAAAAAAAAAAGGTTGTAAAAATGTATCAAATTTAACTCCACAATTCCTGTATATACCCTGTAACCACAGTTAAAACCACACACATAGCACCTCATTACCATCATAAATATGTAATTATATGGTTTCAAGGAATTTATATGAGAAACGGTAATCTAAATACATTTACAGGGCTTCCGCGGGTCTTAAAAAAAGTCTTAAATTGTACAGGAAAGTCTTATGATTTCAAGAGGTCTTAAATTTGGGGATGGAAAAACCAGATTTGCAATATGGCTGAATGTGATTTCATTAAATAAACATGAGTGCTGCACGTTCAAAGTTCAGTTCTGTGCTGCTTTGTGTTCTGCTGTTACCGGGGAAACCATTATATTCTACCAAACACTTCACCTGCTTGCAGAGAATGAATGAGCATTTTCTATAAAACTGTTGATTTGTTCAGAGTTCAGACCAATACGAAAATCGACCCATGTTTAATTTAGTTTATACAGAATTTATTTGCTTGGTAAAAGCCCAAATGCGAGAATTGGACTCATAAGATGGTGCACACTTTTAGAAAAAAATGTCTTAAAAGGTAGAAATGGCCATAAAAGTAGTGCTGTGAACACACAGAAGATGAAGAATATAAAAAAATTCTGGCGCCAGCTGTTAGCACAATTAGAGATAAGATATCAGCACAATAACAGTCTATAGCAAAATGTAATTTAATAGTTATCTATAAAATTAATAATCGATAAATTATCGATTTTTTAAAATTTTTTTGTACATAAACACTCCGGTTACTAACGTAACCTTGGTTCCCTGAGTTAATAAGCTCTATTTTCCAGAGTGGAGGTTGTCCTATAGGGCTTAGATGGAGGTACTGCATGGGTTTTTACCATGGACTGTATAAAAACATGAACGTAGTGTCCGTAATGTCACCCATAGACTGCTGAAGAGAGTTTTTGAAGATTAAAGGTCCCGTTTTTCACGCTTTTTTGAAGCTTTGATTGTGTATACAGTGTGCAATTTAATTGAGGAATTGAGATTGAGGAAGTTGTCCTCGGCAAGCTATCCTCAGCAAAATGTGCTGCACATAGTTTTACATGTGGATTATAATTTTCAGGAACCGAGTTAAACATAAATTGTAACCATTAATCTCCAAGTACAGCGTCCCTGGGAAGCCCAAAAAATATGATTGGACTCCGAAATGAAAATAACAACGTTTCAACGACATGGCAAACACAAACACAGCTCTTCCTTCTTCTCCGTCAGAGCGCAACAAGGCCACGCCCCCCTTTTTGTGAATTCATGTGGGCGGAGGTTAGTCAAAAAACTGTTTTAGTGACGCCATTACTGCAGGATCTAGAGGGCTGTAGTCCAAACGGGTCGTTTTTTTGTAGGCGAACTCTGTTAAATAAAATATCTCGATTGGCATTGAACTTTGAGCTTTAGAATTTTACAGATATTATTTATACTCTAACAACAACATTACACACTAACTAAAGTTTAAAACATGGTATCAAGGAGAAGGTGACCTTTCAAAGTGAACAGTGCGGGCCATCGCCGTTTTGGCAGCCCGTCACCGCGCGACTCTCCTGGACACTCGAAAATGGGCAAAAAGGCAGGAGCTGGTTGCTGAAGCCACGCCCACCTGTCACTCAAGTGACCATGCACTTAATTATGCAGAACTTTAAGGCGTAATATAATTAAAAGAATGAGTTCTAAAAAAAAAATCACCCCCCTCACAGTTGTCAAGGACACAATTAGCTATATAGACCAAAATAATTTTTTGCACCAGGCTGTAAACATTTTTCTGCTGGTAAATTGGGCATTTTAACATGGGGAGTCTATGGGACTGAGCCAGCCTCAAGTGGCCAGTCGATGAATTGCAGTTTTAGTTACTTCCTTGTTGGCTTCACGAGAGAGAGCTGGAGGTTGCCGCTTTGTTTTTACCCCCAGGGCCAATGGAAGGCATAGATGAGCAGCAAACACCTCTTCAAGAGGGGGGAGCTTTCCAAATTCTCTTTCTTCAATGCCTCAATGAGAACAGCAGAAGTGGAGGACTTAACACACACCAAATAGGGGATGCGCCATATCCTGGTGAGTTTATGAACTTCCAGGAAGAACAGGGTGGGCCACTGGCGAGAAGAACATTGACTGTGTCCTATTAGGAACAACTCGTCTAAAAAGCTGTCCGCATGCTCTTCTGGAGCCGACCAAGCTAGGCCAAAATCCTCTATAGCCTTGATGAGAATGTGGATCAGCTTGCTCTCCACAATGGGCAGTTGGTTGAAATGAAAGGAGGGTGTCAGGTTCTTAGCAGGAGCATGCCCACTCCTCTGTGTCAGAAGTGGTCAATGACTTAGAGTCATCAGTGACCACTTCCTCCTCAGATCTGCCAAAGGAAATCAATCCACTCGCAGCCGAGGTGTGCTGATCCTCACCTGTGAAGCTCAAAGGTGTTACGTGAACATGAAGAAATCAGGCTTCAGTATCAGCATTAACAGGAGTTTCCCCATAAGCATGTTAAACACCACAGGAGAGACCGTTCGATAGGGAATATTATATCAAACATTTATCAAACTCCTGTTATTGTTTTATCAAGGATAATTATAATTTTATCGCCCAGCATTAGCTCAAAGCTTTATTCAACTACATGAGAGCAAGACTTTTTAAAACCCTCTGGATTATAGTGTTTACTGAGTTTTGTGTGAGTACCCTTGTGTTTTATCTTTTTACTCAACAGAGGAAATGCTCGTTTCTCATAAAGGTTTCCACCTGGAGGCAAACAAGATTGACAGCAAGCATTAATCATGGTCTTACACTTAAGGCCAGTTACTGTCAGTACATTATCCTCATCCGGCATTTGTGCATGTGCTGAGAGAGGGTCACACTAGAGACTCATTTTTTTCTATGATTTGTTTCCTTCCTGTTCAGGAAATTTCTGATTGTGATGGAGTACTCCTATCATTTTCTTATTATGTAAACTAGCCACCTTTTTATGTGCAGATCCTGCATAACCAAAATATATATATATATTTTTTTAAATTCAGTGATTTTTGTTTTTTTAAATGTCGCAAAATACTTCATGCTTAATTTTACAGTTGCAAAATAATGTCATGTTAAATGTTACCATGTTACTATACTGTATGCAGCACTAATGTTACTTTGCTTTTAGAATTTAATTATCTTTCATGACTTTCATGATTGATGTCTCATCCTTATTGGAGCTGCAGGATCAAAATCTTTAGGACTAACAAAGACTCATCTCAATACTTCTGCCCATGAATAACCCTTCATTGTTTCTGTTTGTAGGCCTGTAGTACGGTGTGTTATAGTCTGTTAGTATAGTAACTATATAGTCTTTGTACATAGAGCTATAAAATTTACAATATCCATCTCATCTAAGATCTACACATCTATCATTAGACACTGATACTTCCCCCATCCCTTGCTCCTGCGTTTTCAGACTCCTTAGTTATTTCCCAAGTTTCTTAGACCAAATCTAAGCTTGACTCCAGTATAATCTGTAAGCCCCATTGTAGTCAGTTGTTGTGATGAAGTAATTAAAAGCAGCTGTGATTCTAACATGATTACATTCTTCAGAATCAGTTATGTAACAGTAGTTCAGATGCTTCTTCTATTATCAAGTAGCATCTTTTGTCTGATTTAGTAAATTGGTTGATTCAGTTCACAGATTCATTGATTTGTGTTATGTTCCTCAATGATCTCAGAATTCTTTGTTATATTTGTCTTCTGTTTCTCATAAAATAGTTATTTAATAAAATACAGTTTTGTGTATCACTATTTGTTTCACAGCTCTCTGTAATACATTCTAATTAGTCAGTTGTGGTGTTCTGTGGTCAAATGTTTTTATATGACTGCTTCATTGGTTAATTGTAACCATTGTCCTAGGCAGGCGATTTCCTACATGCTACTTTAATGTTTCTCATATCATTCTGGTCTTTTTCTTCTCACATAATACAGTAATTGCAGTCAAAATATTGAATGTCTATTTTTTATTCAGGAAATACTTCAATAGGAGAGAAAGCTGTGCTGTTAATTTGTGAAATTCTTGAAGTTTTTAAGCATCAATTTCTCACTAGCTTTTCATAGGTCTTTATTAAATAATATTGAGGATGTAGCATCTTGGTGAAGATCTGAACCTCTTGTTACTCTGCTCTATTATACAAACAGCATCCCTGTTCAGTGCACAGACACACACACACACAATCAGTTATGCTCTCACAGGGCACACACTTCTCTCTATCCACTTTCTTCCTGGGGCTGATTAGCGGAGCATAGCCTCAGGTGAGTAATGCCACGATTTCCGGTAGGAAAGCTGATCTTTTCCCCCCAGAGCTCTCTCTGTGTCCATCTGGTTTAGTTTTCCCCCTGGAGTCACCAGTAGAGTCAGCCACTCTGCCAGTCCTTCAGAGAGGGGAAAAAGCTCTTGGGCAACAACTCAAAGAGCAGCTGTCAACAGGATGCTCACTAAAGCCTTTGGACTACCGTATTTTCCTAGAAGTCGCACTTTTGGTGTGACTTATTTATCAAAATTAATTTGACATGAACCGAGAGAAATGAACCAAGAGAAAACATTACCGTCTACAGCCACGAGAGGGCGCTCGATGCTGCTCAGTGCTCCTGTAGCCTACCTCTGAGCAGCATAGAGCGCCCTCTGTAGCGCCGGCTGTAGGCGGTAATGTTTTCTCTTGGTTCTAAATAAATGCGACTTAGAGTCCAGTGCGACTTATATATGTTTTTTTCCTCGTCATGATGCATTTTTGGACTGATGCGACTTATGGGGCGGTCACACTGCACTTTTCGTTCCATTTACTTCCATTACTTCCATTTACACACCGGAAACGCAAGCTCATGCGAAAAATTTCGCATTCCGCTGCGTTCCAAAGTTCAAGTTTGGTGAACTCTGACCTGCGAATTCGCATCACGTAAAGATGTGGGACCAGTAGAAGATCGATACGTCACTGCGTGACCTCTCTGTACAGAAATTCAAAAATGAAGGAAGCGCTATATAACTTTAGCTGTAGCGCAGCGTCCTATTTCATATAATACATATTTAAAAGATTATAAAAATAAAATAGAAAAGAAGCTGCATGGTTAAAGTCTAGTGTGACCGCCACTTTATACTCAGGTGTGACTTATAGTCCAAAAAATACGGTAAGTAGGTTGAGCTTGCATTGCCTAGTTAGCTAGTTTTATGATAAAATTCATTTTATTTGACCTTTTGATTGTCCTGAAATAGCCTGTTTGTTGTTGTTGTTTTAATCATTATAGGAGTACACAATTTCTTGATAACTGTCCAAAATTATCATGTTTGGTTGATTATTTAAGAAAGGCAGATACAATTAAATACCCAATATTGGTTGATAATTATGTAATTTTGGTTTATTTAGACTAGAAAAATAGTTAAAGTATGTTATCCTTATATTTGACAGCTGCTCGTTAGGTGTGGAGAATTGATATGGTTTTGTGGTTGATCTGGTCTAGTTTTTGTTGACTTCTGCATTTTTTCAGTGGTTTGTTTAATTTAGACACAAATATTTATCTCTTATGGGATTTGTCTGTTAATGCAATTTTCTTTGTAATGTGTCATGGAATGAGCCCCCCCGCCTCTGTGTGCGCGCATGAGTTAAGTGTCTCTAATGTCAAGTTTTAAACCCGTTTCCCTGCAGATCTATACTCCCATTATTGTCTTTGTTTGTCTCTCTGTCTCTGCTTTTAGCTTCTAATAGGGTTTGTGTTCCACTCTTATCTGATTTATGTGCACACAAAGCAGCAGACACTACACAAATGACCTTTCACAGAGGTCCTGAGAGGGCCACGGACACACACAGACACAGCAGTGGACACTGGAGGAATGATCTCAGGTCCCAGTGGATGAACAGCCACACATACCCTGAGGACAGTGAGTAATGGAATAGCAGCTTTTAGCACAGCACACTGGTAACTATAACCGTGTATAATGCAGAGAAACATGATCCGTGACTACTGAACCAGAGTACCCCTGTTTATACCAAATCTGATGCTTCTCCTGCTCGCACACCCACTCAGAAAGGTGATTAATGGGTCTTCTGATGCTGTGGCCTTTGTTGGACATCAAGATGATGGTGTCCCTCTTTGAACACACTCACTTTTTTACCTCTCCTCTTATAGCTGCTTTCATGCTCTGCTTTGATTTGAGGTGATGAGCTTCACATCCCTTATTTCCTTCCATCCTGCTCTGTTTTTCTAGAGTCTGTATGTAAGTATGGGATGTTAACCTTCTTCTCGTCCCTCGCTTCCTTGTTCCACTCATCAGACCACATTCTGTCTCTGCTCTGATGAGGTTAACATCCTCATGTATTTACTGATCCCTTGGACCTCTTCTCCTTCCTGTCCACCCTTCAGGGGCCTGATCCCTTCTTATACCCACAAACCACTGCAACCGGCCCTTAGCTCACAAAGCTGTTTTCGTACAGTTTCCAATTCGGCCCCCTGCTCTGCGCAAAATACTTTGTAAATGATGGCGCTATAAAAATGAGGGATGCAATTTAATGGTTCTGTTCCAAAACATAGTGAGATACTTATGGAGAAAGTATCCAGGGGCTTCAGAGGTAATCTTTTGCCGTAAAGGCTTAATTTTTCTATCGATGGATGGATATACTGTTGTTATGAAATGTTAAGAAGTTCCACTATTTGACCATTTAAATACTCTAATTAGTCATAGCAAACCATATTTCAAATTTTTAATTAATACTACTAAAACATCTGAACACAATGAATAGTAAGCCTTTTCCCATTATGTAGCCTAACAACATTGTAGCATCAAACTATTAAAATTTAACATGGAGCATTTTAAGTTAGTCCATTCTAAGGTTCTGTATATAACTGAATAACTGAATGGTGATAGTCAGTGAGTCAGCTCACTAGGTTTGGGAACAGAGCTCTTTGAGAGGAAAAAGAAACTGCAATGCTGGTAAAGTCGTCTGGTGCACACCAGGGCTCTGTCATTCTCTGCTAATTTACTGACTTTATGCCCCTAAACACAAACACTCGCCTTACTTTTATGAGTCCCACAGTAGCTCACCTCACTGCTGCAGTCGTGCTTCTGTAGAGCCCTGCTCTGCTACCGTGAGGTGCCCTCGATCTTTTGTACTGCCACCTAGGACCAACATGTTCTCACAGCGATAGCGCAACAGTGAATGTGATCCAACACAGGCTCTGATTTCTGTCAGCCTGAAAGACTTCAGTCATCACGTTCTTGTATATCTTCATGAAAGGATGGCACAGTGGAATATACACTCACATATGTAAAGGAACAGAATAGGAAGGAAGGAAAATAATATCTCTTAATAGATTCATCAGACACCATGTATTTCCAGTTTCATCAGACAGTTGTCTCTCAGAGGCATTGTGCTGTCTGACATATCATTAATCATTCCTTTAGTGGGATCTGATCTTATTATACAAGCTTCAGCTTTGTAATGCCGCACTTACGCACACATATGAACACACAAGCAATTCTATGAGAAAGAAATATAACCTCTTGAGGTCCTTTCACACCTAGAATGATAACTATGTTAGTGTCCACATCAGTGGACAATTAAGTTCCAAAGTCAAGTGGGTTCTAATTGTCTGTCAGTGTCTTTATTGTTCTTCAGTCATATAACCGTACATGTGCCTTCATCGGCACTGCCTTGTATCTCATTTCTATCAAGGCTCTACATGGCTGTATGGCCAAACATACACGATACTTAATACCCAAGGGGCTCGTAATACATGCAGGGCCTCACATCCTCTCTTAACCCACAACAATGGCTTCTTCAGTGGCCTCTCACTAACACTGACGCCTGTATAGTGAATACTTCACCAACAAAAGAAATGGACACGACAGGGAGATGAAGAGATATTGTTAAATGTACAAATGGACAGACCTCGACTTCAAAAGTGAGACGCCAGAGGGAGTAAAGAGTGGATGTGATAGTCTAGTCAGTGACCCAGCCAGCTCTGACATATCGGGTGTCTAAAGCACTGCTGTCTGTGTCTGATGCTGGTGACATTTTCTCTGCCATTGAGAACTTCAGAGGAGCAGATCTTCCCGTAGTTTGAGTTACAGTGGTCTCATAGCCGTAATTGGTAATGTGGCTAATGTGACCGTGTAATTGTTGCTGCTGCTTTGATGTTGGTTAAACACTGTGCTTGTTGTTCAGAGTTTGACTGCTGAGAAGACCTCCTTGAATGGCTTTTCACCTCAAAACCCATGAACCGTTGCACCTAAACCAGACGCTCTCAGAGATACCAATCTTTCCTTCAAGACTAATCCCATCTGGTTGAAAGTTTCAGTGACAACAGGTGGTCTTTTGCAAAGCATGGTCAATTCAAAAGTAGGATTGTTTTGTCTAAAACCATTTAAATTGCAGCAGGTTGCGAAGTTGCTCTACTAGGTAGTATCCAGGGCTGGTATTCAATTCTGATCGACAAGCTTTCAATTTGATTTAATTCTGATTCATTTAAGCTGCATTACTAATTTGGGGCCAGTAAGGTTTTTTTTTTTTTTTTATTTTTTTTTTAAGAAGTCTCTTATGCTTATCAAGGCTGCTTTTTATTTTAATTTATATTAAATTAAAATAAATACATTTTTTTATTTATTTGATTAAAAAATACAGTAAAACATTAATATTGTGGAAACAATTTTCAACAGCCATTACTCTGGTCTCTAGTGTCACCATTGTCCTTCAGAAATCATTCTAAGTTGCTATGTAAAAGTCTTTACTTTCTCGAGCGATTTAATGCAATTCAATTCTAACTGAAAAAACTCAGAATTTCATGTGTAGATCTGTTCTTGTAAATATTTTGATATTATAAAGTGTTATTATTATTCATTACAAGAGCCGGCTCATAAGGAACTATAGTGGGGACTATAGTGCTTGCGGTGAAGGTTTTTAGATTTTTAGAAAAGTTCTGATACCAGCAACTAGGGATCCCATCAGGCCACGAGGCGTGAATTTGTGTGAGCGTTCATGAGATTTGTGTATGGTCTCATGGATATTTCTGAAGCTCAGTCGTCAGCATCTAATGGCTTTTCTCACTCTTGTGCATGAGCCAGTTCTATGATCTCCATCTATGGCCTCCAACTGTTGCCATCTACAGGGCATGTATTTTGGTCTCAAGAAAATAATGAAAGCCCGATTCAAGATTCTTAACATGTGACTCTGCTTTATAGATATGTTGGAAAATGATGCTCACTGAGCCTGTTGATAAACAGGTATATATAATAGCACTGTATATGAGTGCAAATTTAAATATTACCAGTGCCCTGACAGAAATGCTTAAAGCACAAGGCACTGAATGACTTGACTGTGACCTTTACTATTTGTAATTTAAGACCATTTTAGACCATGTTCCTTTTTTTTAGTCAATATCAGGGTTGATTTAAATGACTGGTGTTGGTGTTTTGAAGCCACAGTGTAAACATCAGTGGAACTGTTTTGTTCACCAGGGGTCAGACTTAATAACATGCACTCATTTGCTATTAGCATGGAGCCACAGTGCATGTTTGTGTCCAAGGATGGTGATGTGAATGATTTAGGTGCACAAACATGTCACGACTGATATACTTGATGTCAGTCAAGATCCCAGTGACAGATGCCAGTCTCCCCATCCATTACCTACTGAAACTTCTCACTTGTATAACTAAGCACTCGTCCATTTTTCTCTGTTTCACACCACTGCTGAGCTTCGTGCTGCTCCCATATGTTAAAACTAAGAAACCTTTTTCATTACTTCAGGAATGAGGGTTTATAACTCCACTTGGCCTCGGGAAAGGGCTCTGAAAGTTGAATTTTGTTTTGACTACCTGCCATTCGACTGTGGAAAGGTGTCCAGTTTGACTGTGTGGAGTACTAGCTCAGATTGTGGTATTAAGACAGTATTCAGCTGCTGCTCCTCCTCCTTGTCATCTACTTTCTTATTCCTTTTGTACTTCCTTTTTTCTTCCTCATTTTATCTCCTCGATTGCTCTGAACCTCTTTCTTAATGACTGTGAGCTGTAAATTTACTCTGTGAAACAAAAGAAGATATTTGTAAGTGTTACACTGAAACCGTACTGTGAAAGTATACAGCCTGTGTTTATGTTCACTCTTCCATGACCGTGTTTGTGTGTTCATTGCTAATGTTTGTTATTTTCAATTGCAGTAAAAACACTTTAAATTTGACTGGACTTTTTGGATTTTCTGAAGAAAGCACGAGTGGTTCTTGCCTGTGCAGAACTGATGCAAGAGTGTTGTGGCTGGTTGCCAGTGTGTGCCAAGGCATTCAGTGTCCAGTAGGCAAAGATTTTATTTCTCATTATTTCAGTAATAGCTCATCTCTCAACAAGCCATATTAAATTAGCCATATTTTATGTACTTTGGTCAAATATTGTTGGGCGAGTTACATACTGAGGTTTAAAGCTCTATGAAACTTGGCCTTTTTTCACTCTGAGACACAAAGAACATGTACATTTTTATATTTAAACTGCAATCTTTTTGTGGTTAAATAATCACACACAGTAGTCCATATCACCATTAGAATTTGATTCATTCTGCAGCCCTACTTTTGATTTATTAATCCAATATTTGCCAAATTCCGAGACATTTCATATTATTCAGTAAAAAATGTTTTAATGACTTCTGTTATTCTGTCTGTATTTTCTGCTTCTCAGAAATCATAGGGCCCTAGATTAGGGGTTTGAGCAAATCACTCCGTATGCAAAATATTACGCAATATACTTGGCGTGTGTGTGTGTGTGTGTGTGTGTGTGTGCCATGTGCTGCTTAAATATTAGGCTGCAGTTTATTGCCCATCATTTGACAACACTTTAATTTAAACAGAAGAGAGTTTTTTTTTTTCAAACACACACACACTTGTCTGACTCTCATGCTTCACATTTGAAGAGTATTGATGAATTCCCATGCAGAGTTTTGAAAACATTACCTTTTTCTTATCAGTCACCATGAGAACTAGTTAGCCCCTTAATCCACTGCCTTCCTCTCTAATAATGAGAATCAGAGCTTGTGCGATTGAAACGCAGATGGCGAGAAGAAAGTCTTAAAGTGAATGGGTTCAAAAGTGGGGGCAGCTCAGAAGCTTGGATCACTCAAATTCTGTTCCAAAAAAAAACATAGGCAGCTAACTTCTTAAGCAGCATCCTAACTGAAATGGCACAGATTTGAATCTCACTGATCACTTAATGGTTGTTAAAAATAATAAATAAGATTAAAATACTTTATAGTAGATGAAGATATTTTGTTTATACTTTGTAGTGCATTATTTTGCACATTTCTTTTGTCTTGTACACCATATTGAATATTCAAATGTATCTAGGATTCCCAAAAATGCTGTTATGAAGCCTGATTCAGTATATGAGGCTAAATGGCACTTTTAATGTTACTGGAATGTAGATATGGAAAGCTCTGAACTGTGTTTTAGCTGTACGTGATTCAGCGGTGCATGCTGACTCTGCATATCTTCCAGCTTGAGTAGTTTTTACACACATACAGATGTGTTTTGTTGTCCCAAGTCCCTCAGGCAACACATATTGATGAGGCAGTGATCCCAGTGTAACTCAAACATGAACAAACACACATGGATTTGGTTTGTTTTCTATTAATCAGCAAAGTTTGCAGCCTGTTTGTGAGTTTTGTGCATGTAGGAGAGAGATGGAAGGCTGCTTTCATTAAAAGATCTGTGAGATTACTTGATTGAATGGCAATTTTGAGTTGATCAGTTATACTCAGTGTACACACACACACACATTCACACACTCAGTCCCTTTGCAAGCAAACACACACACACACAAACAAATTGACGCAAGTACAGTTCATATAAACATTTTCTGTTATTTACTGTCGTATATTTCAGCAAGGGCCCTTAAAGCACATTGCATCATCGATTTATGCCTCCTCAGTACTCAAAGAGATTGTGTGAAGGAAAAATCAACTTACTTGCTAAATTTGAAATAGGAATATTTTAGCATTACAAAAATGATGTTGCCCATGCCATAACAATCCTTTCTATTTCATATTTCCCTTTCTATCTAGGAGATGGCTTTGGTTGGCCCATGAGTCTCCTTCAGAGCCGGCCAGAAGAGTCTTCCAGACCTTTGACCCGGAAGGTAAGATTATTAAAAAAGGAAGCATTTCATGTTGTGTATGTTTGTGAGCAGGAAAAAGAAACTGAATAAACTCAACTCAAAAATGTCATCTCAACCCCAGCAGCTGTGTCAACTCGTCCTTCACTGAGAGGAAGATGAGCTTTAGCTCCACAAAACCCAGAGCAGGTTTATGCTCTCTCCAGCTTATCAGGCAGTGTAAAGATCCAAGGCTTTGTGTTTGTTGATACTTTACTGTTACTGAGGAGAGAGTAGGAAATGAGAAAGGTGTTATTTCAGTGGGGTAAAAGAGCAGTAATTTTCTCGGAGATGGGGTTCATCAAGTGCGAGCCGGATTGATCGGTAACTGCAGCAATAGCTTAAAACTCTCCTGATATTTTAGTAACATTTACAAAAGGATAAAATAAATCATATTACTTACACTATTACATAGCTCGGGTCGCTAGAGAAAAACTAAACAGACATTCATATATATATATATATATATATATATATATATATATATATATATATATATATATATATATATATATATATATATACTTTTTTTTTGTTGTTATGTTGTTTATAATGAATAGATTGAGGAATACTAAGAAAGTTGATGTCTAAGTTTAAAAAATGAAGGAAGGAGAGAGTAGTGATGTCCTGGGTTGCTAAAGAGGTATGCATTTAAGGGTTAAACACCCCCAAAAATAATGTTTAAACTTTTCATGTTCAGTCTTTGTGAGGCAGAAACCCTTTTTTTTTTTGTTAATGTACTACATTACATAGCTCGGGTCGCTAGAGAAAAACTAAACAGTAGGGATGGGCATTCGATTAAATTTTCTTAGTCGATCGTCGGGAGAATTAACGATCGACTATCGATTAATCATTAATATTTTTATAATATAATTAATTATTTAATTTTTATAATAAAAAATGCAATGAATACAAAAATACAGCGTGTTTTTCCTCGGTGAGACCTTTATTACAAGATCAACTTGTGGCAGACAGTTAAACTACATTCAGGCAAACCGAACATATATCCGCGTGCATATGCAGTGCTCTAAAGCAGCGGAACCTGCAGCTGCTAGCAGGCGTTCTTAACCCTTTCGAGTCGATTAACGCATATATGCGTTTTGAGTCTGAATATTCTTTTTTCTGAGGAAATCCATTTCTCAAATCATCAACCACATCACATCTTTTTGGGGTGAATTATGTCTTAGTCCTCTCATCGCGAAGCAAACAGTAAAATAAAATAAAAACTTGAAGAACAGTCTCGCTGCCTTTTCTTCTGTGTGGGCGTATTCAAGAGCGCGCTTCAGTTTGAATCTGAATAGCGCGTTCAGCGCGGGGGCGTGGTCACATTAAATATAATGAAGGAAGATATGAAAAACAGACATTGCGTTGTTTTCATATGGATTACTTTATCTCAGAATATTTGTTTTCGGCAGCACTTGTTTAGTTTAAAAGTAGACATTCCAGGCTTTCTATAGATATCTCTCTCATGTCTCTTCGTTGAGTATTCACGGAGTTACGGTTCATTTTAATGAAATGTTTGTACATGACGATCAGCGGAGACAAAGACTGTAGACAACGCACCTTGTTTGTTATCTTTATTTTATAAGTGCACAAAGGTTTTTTGTTATTATGTCTGTATCCAAAAAAAACTACCCAGCAAGCAATAGCCGTCATTTCAACGTCTGGGTTAAATATAGACCAGATATAGTCCGGCTATGTGTAACCCACTTTTAGCCCAAATAACATTTAATCTGGATAAATGTATTTTTTTTGCAAAATAACTTGTGAGATGTATGATATTCCATCATGTACGCAGAGTCTAACGTGAATAAAAGTTGTTTGGTTTACTTTATTTTACATGTTATATGTGTAGGCTGTGCGTAGCCACAATTTAGCTCGTATTCAGACCCGGCTATTGTAGCCCACTTTTTGTCAAAACTGATTAATTGTATTTTTTTGCCAGGCAGTGCATGAAATGGTTAATATTCAATCATGTTCGCATTGGTATGATATCAAGGTTCAATACGTCATTTCACGGCATGGTAGATCACGATTTAGCTCCGAATTGGACGGGCTATATGCGGTCTGCTTTAGCCCACCTGGCGAAATTATTGCAATCTGGGCTCAGATATAGACCAGCGACCTAGAATATTAGTCTTTGAAATGTTTTCGCTTACACAGCTTAATATATATTTTCTGTCAAACATTCATACACAATCTACGATAAAAATATCTAATCAAATGCAATTGCATTTCCCAACCGCTAGATGGCACAATTGAAACACTACTGAGACATGTCTACTGGAACTAATGCCATTGCGTGACTAGATCACTTAAGCCAAATCTCGCGCACATTTCCGCCATTTTATTTTACACGAGGCAGCTGTCGGAGTGCAACGGGTGAGCAACAGTCTGAGTGAAAACCTTCACATTTCTACTTCGATCTTGTAAGTATGCGTGTTATTTTTGATATGTTTATTGTTTAAATTAGTTAGCTGTTATAATGTGTAGAAACCGTGACATTTTAACATTAACATTGCAGAGTACTACTTTTCTCCAAAAAGTTAACGTTACCTGCACGTGTTATTGCAAATGTATCTAAATTCAATGAATGTGGTAAGCATGAAACTATGAAACTTATCATTACTATTTTTTTATTATTATAAAGATACCAGTATTTGTTTGTATTTAAATTAGAGTTGATTTAAAGCAAATTCTGTAAGTACTTTACATAAAATTTAACAGCAGCATAGTGCAACATGAAAAAAAAAAAAAAAAATCCTCTCCATTTAATAAAAGGTAGTGGCAAACATAAAGTCTTTAAACTAGTTTGTAAATAATTAAAATATGCAGCATACATTCAGTTTTCAGTGAATTTGTTTCAGATATAAATTTGAATGCTGCTTCTCCATGTTTTGTTTTGACTTTGGAGATATAAAAGTAGCTGGCTACTGTCCCAGATGTCCTGAGAGGTCTGCTCTGGATGGTTCATAGTGCATCAGAAGATTAGAAATTTACTTTGGCCTTAAAATGTTAATTTAATAACCAACTGTAGTTTTTGGATATTAATTTTTTGACAGACAGATAGCCAGTGTAAAAACCTCAGAACTGGAGTGATGTAATCCACTTTATTTGATTTAAAGACACTGTTTATTGGAAATTATCCTGCAATCAGTCAACAAAGTACAGCAATTGAATATACAGAAAACTTGTCAGTGACTACCATTAAATGTCTTGTTACCAACATTCATCAAAATATATTTTTTTTTTGTGTGTTCAACAGAAGAAAGCCATACAGGTTTGGAACCAAGTGAAAGTGAGTAAATGATTACATGTTGTTGTTTTTTATTTTATTTTTTTATTTTTTTTAAGTGAACTATGCCTATAAGTATTTTTTATGTTTATTAGAGTTATATGAGTAAGTGATAAAGAATGATTTATAATGATAGTTCACTTTGAAATTAAATTTTGATATGTTTAAGCTTACCTTATGGGCATCCAAGATGTAGGTGTCTTTGTTTCCGCAGTAGTTTCAATTTTTATATTTTTAGGTCAAACTGTTCTTGTCTGTCAGTCATATAATGCAGGTCTATATGGTCACCACCTGAAAGAGCATGCACAGAGAAGTCCAAATTAAACAATTCCCCACCATACACACTGATAGCCTAAGACACGAAACGAGCGGTTTGTGTCAGAAAACGAACAGTATTTATATCGTTTTACCTCTTATAACACAGCAACGTCGAAGTGATCTGAGGGCGCGCGTGCTTCGGTGTGTGTGCATTCTGGGCTGGCTTAGTCTAAGTGCGGCGCTTGCGCAAATTAAGCCAGAACGCGGACGCATCACACACCTGGAAGCACGCGTGCCCTCATATCACTTGGACGTGGCTGTGTACAAGAGGTAAAAACGATATAAATACTGTTCATTTTCTCACACAGACTGCTCGTTTCGTGTCTTAGTCCATCAATGTGTACTTACAATGGGGAATTGTTTAATTTGGACTTCTCTGTGCATGGCCTTTTTAGGTGGTGACCATAGACCTGCATTATATGACTGACAGACAAGAATAGTTTGACCTAAAAAATTGAAACTACTGCGGAAACAAAGACACCTACATCTTGGACGTTCTTAAGGTAAGCTAAAACATACCAAAATTTAATTTCGAAGTGAACTATCCCTTTAAACTTGAGGGAAGAACTAAAGTAGAAATGAAAATAAAATCTGTTTTCACCTTCATTAGAATGATAATTTAAAAAAATACTGTATTTCAGTTTCAAAACACATTATGGTAGTAGTCAGACATGTCTTGGGATAACAGTGTTACATAATCAATTATAATGTTAATTTTATTTCCATATTCAGAAGTTATGGATCCCAAATATCTAAGAGAATGGCGTCGCTTGAGAGATCGAGTTAATGCTCTCGCTGAAAATTAATAGGTCATTTTCATTGCCATTTAAGTGAAATTACAGAACTTGCATATATGAGCTTGATAAAAATGAACATTCGAGAAGAAAATGTCAGATATATATGTATATGTGTGTGTCTATATAGCCTATATATATATATATATATATATATATATATATATATATATATATATATATATATGCCTTGTACAGAATTGTTCAATACGCGTATCGTTACACGCCGTATTGCATCACCACTAAGCGAGCAAAAATGTTCAATTATTGATATTAATTATAATATTGATATAAATTATTGTCTATATTGAAATAAATTATATAGTCTCAATCTATATTCTGTTAACTCTATCTATTAAATCATCCTAGCAAAAGTGATTGACTAATTAGTTAAAAAGGATTGTCAACAATGTTTTTTTTTTAGCAATAATTCTTTCCTTTTTCTCATTTGGCAGACGCAGTGATGTCCAGCTTTCCATCAGCTATGGAATGTGAAATAAAAAATGCTATTTCTAATCATTTCAAACAAGCACCAGGGAGGGCAGGGGGTGGGGGTTATGGATCTAAAGTAAACAGTTAATTCTTAAAAATTAATTGTTTTACATATTTTTCCAATGTTTTATTTGTTCATTTTTATGTTTGAATGTTGTCCAAGTTGTTGTTGTCTATATAATTGTTCAAAATAAATCCCTTTATATTCAATTAGTTTGGATGGATTTTAATTTATGAGAACCTGTTATATTTGAGTGAAAAGAATCCTTATGCCTCTTTTTGTTGTCTATTACATGTATATGTAGTGTAATGGATGACTAGTCTATTCTTGGGCTATGGTTAGACGTCTATTAGATTTTCACTGACAGCCCAAAATCAGTCTTGTTTTAGCCTAGACCCATATTGCCTGTCTATTAGACGTATGTAGTTGTTTAGCGGTCTAATTGATGACTAGTCTATTCTTGGGCTATGTTTAGACGTCTATTGGACGTATAAATATAGTCGTTCAATAGCTGTCTGATTGTCTATTCTTGGGCTATGGTTAGACATCTATTAGACGTATATATGTAGTCATTTAATAGCTGTCTATTCTTGGGGTATGTTTAGACGTCTATTAGATTTTCACTGACAGCCCAAAATTAGCCTCGATTTAGCCTAGACGTCTCGGCTGTGTTTAGACGGCTATTAGACGTCTATTAGACGCAAAATTGCTTGCTGGGTAGACCCTTTACAGATTCGATTGATGTATTGCTCTTATCTGTACGATTAAAACTGAGAGTGTAATTTATCAGGGGTTATCAGGAGAAAATGACTCAAAACGCATATATGCGTTAATCGACTCGAAAGGGTTAAAGCCTCATGAAAATTTGCCGGGATGCATAGGTACATCATTTGAGTCGTGGCCGTGTTGTACTTAAACACGGCATCGCAATGTTTGCAGTTAACTAGTTCGCTTTTTAAATCAAAATGGTCCCACGCCACACTTCACCGTGACATCTTCATGATTATTCTTTGAAATCAAAACGGAAGATCACAGATAACCGAGTAGGGTGTCAAATATTGCCCCATGGTGGTAAAATATTTAATTGCTGCCACACAGTGAAATTCATTTAATTGCTTGAAGACTCGCACTACGCAACGCAACCTGCATTAGATTTAAAAAAATGCTTTAGATTAATCGATAACAAATTAACATGATCGAGGAAAATCTTAACAATCAATTATCGATCGTCGATTAATCATGCCCATCCCTACTAAACAGACATTCATATATATATATATATATATATATATATATATATATATATATATATATATATACTTTTTTTTGTTGTTATGTTGTTTATAATGAATAGATTGAGGAATACTAAGAAAGTTGATGTCTAAGTTTAAAAAATGAAGGAAGGAGAGAGTAGTGATGTCCTGGGTTGCTAAAGAGGTATGCATTTAAGGGTTAAACACCCCCAAAAATAATGTTTAAACTTTTCATGTTCAGTCTTTGTGAGGCAGAAACCCTTTTTTTTTTTGTTAATGTACTACCCTTCCAAAGTTTGAGGTCAATGATGTTTTTTAAATTAGTCTCTTATGCTGAATTGAATTGAATTTGCAATGCTGAATTGTCAGCATCATTACTCTAGTCTTCAGTGTCACATTATCCTTCAGAAATCATTTCAATATGCTGATTTGCTGCTCGGGAATATATCTTATCAATTCTGAAAACATGTGTGCTGCTGACTATTTATGTTGAAATCAAGTTACTTCTTTTATTTTTATATATATATTTTTTTTAAATGCATACATAGTATTTGTTTGAAATAAATTATCATAAATGTCTTAACTGTCACTTTTGATCAATTTCAAGCCTCCTGGCTAAATATGAGTATTAATTTAAAAACTCTGAACATTTGAACATTATTTAGTGCCAACATTTGTATAGTTTATCTGATATTTATAACCAACCCACTGATTACTTTCTCTGTAGTAATGTTTTCAGACTGAATGTCACTATGTCCCATGTATGATTAATGGCCAGCAGTGTTTTATTTGTGAGCATTTCTGCTGAGGATTTGTGGGGAGGAAAGTCTTGATGTTCTTGTTTGGCATCTTTTTGCATTTCAAAGTCATAAACAACATTCCTGTTCCTCGCGTTAATGAGAACAATATTATATCCTTGTGAGTGTGTGTGTGTGTGTGTGTGCGCGCACATGCATTTCATTTGTCCAATGGAGAAAGAAAAATTTCTCATGCTTCTGACAGTCTGGTTATGTAGTGTAATGTTATGCTAAATGCTAAAACAACCTGAAATCAAAATTTCCCCCGTTTAATTTCCTAATAAATGCCATTTGTCTTAATATTAATCAGTGCATTGTTTTCATGGAAAGTTGTTTATACCTCCTACAAAATTAATAATCCAAGGTGCAATAGAATATTGAGCTGAAAGTCATGATCCAGTTAAACCCTGATGGATGGTGCCACCCCACATCATTTCCCACTGAATATTGTTTCACTCAGAAATGTATCACATGACAGAAGTAACATTTTGTGAATACCTTTTTATGTCAATAGTATATAAGCTATGTTAGCCAAAGTTTCTAATGCATTATTCAAAACACCTAAGAGTATCTAATTTCATACAGTGGTAAAGAATATTGTTGTATGTATTGTTCTTAATCCAGTCATTGCTGGAAAGTTTAAGCAGAGAGTTCATTTTACAGCAAACGGAAAAGAGTAAGCCTACCAGCTGCTTTGCAAACATCCTGTCAGACACTTGGAGACCAGAGAGGAGGAAAAACAACATACACCACTCATTCATCCATTTATCACCCATTGTCTTAACATGTTTGTGTGCGTGGTCAGCAGAATGTCTTCATTTTGAGAGATGAAACTCGTGTTTTGGTTGGGCATAAGTTTGTGTGGGTGGGGATCAAGACTCACAGAAGCTCGAACCATCTGCCTCTTTCCTTTTCTGCTTATCTTCAGATAATGGGTTCATTCCAGACACACTGCTTGAAGATGTTATGAAAGCATTGGATCTTGTCTCCGAGCCAGACTAGTAAGTTGTGTGTGTGTGTTAAAGTGTGTGTGTGTGTGTGATGTTTTTAATTATAAAACAGAACAGTACAGTCCTGGATGCTGTTTGGTCAGTAAAGTGTTCAAGCAGTGCTAAAATACACAATATAGTAATCTTCACGGTCTCATAATAATGTTCTAATGTTTATAATGTTCTTTTTTGTTGTTGTTGTTTTGTTTTTGTTTTTTTTTATTTCTGAAAGAAAGTATTTACTAGCTGCAGGGATATGTTAAGTTGTCAGAATTTGACAATAAATGTTTCTAAAAGATTTTGATTTCTTATAAATGTTGTTGTTGTTGTACTTTATATTTCTCACTGAATTCTGAAAAAATGCATTACTGTTTCCACAAAAATATTCTCAGCTCAACTGTTTTCAGTGATAATAATAAGAGAATAATAAACACATTTCAAAAACATAATCTTTCGAAAACAAAATCTTGCCAACCGAAAAAACTCTGTATAATGGTAGTGTGTATAATATTTACATTATAATATATTCTTTTTATTATGTCCAGCAAACATTTTAGCACTGTATTTTTAACACAGCAAGGTGATATTTGTGTTTGTCATATAGTGGTGTGAAGAGGTTTGTGCATGTTAAAACTGTGCTCCCTCTGTTTGCACAATTTGGGTTCACATGCCATTCAAACAGACTCATTACTCTTATAGAGCAAAGAAGAGAAATAGAGAGTAAAGTCCCGACCTCCCATCTAAAGCCCTGTTTAAAGCCACTCACCATAGTCCCTTTGAAACCTTCACCTCTTAAACAAGTTCCCACTTAAATCTGAGCAATTTTAAACCACCTGCTTTCTTACATCAGCATTTGACAACTTTTGTCTTTCAAGAAGCCTTTCAAAGGGGTTTTTTATGTGAAAGTTTATTTGCAGAATAACGTTTAGGCCATGTTTGTTTTTACAAAGCACCCTGTTATGTCGAAAGCAGTTTATTCAAGTGTTGAGGTCTGAACCCTCTTTGAGCCTCTTCTGAAACGATATACAACATAATCAGGGTTTTTGGCAATTGTCAATTTTTATGTGTATGTTAAAGTGAGCTGTGATCACATTAGAAAGCATTTATCATCCTCTGATTGCGGCGTCTCTGTGAAAGAAAGTTAGTAATGTTATCGATCTCGCTGTATGACTTTAAAAGGAAAAGTCTCTCCTGTTTTAACATCACTGAGGCTGTTTTTAAAACAATATTAGTCAGATTCCAAGCATTACTCACTGTGATATGTTTAGTATCTGAACATAATTCATGATTAAACTCATTTTGACGACCACGTCAAACAACACATTTCACTGCTCAAGGATGCCAATGAGCAATAAATGCAAAAAACATGCAACATAGCACACAATGAACTGCACCTTTGATGGTCCCCCATTGCTCTAATTCTTTCTCTCTCTCTCTTTCTCTTTCTCTCTCTTTCTCTCTCTCTCGCTCTTAGTGTGAATCTGATGAAGAGTAAGCTGGATCCAGAGGGGTTGGGTGTTATTCTTGTAGGTCAGTTTCTACAGGAGTTCTTCCCTGATCAGGTAATGCATCATGTCTTACATCAGAATTTTATAGAGGTATCCATTGAAAATGTGTAGAGGTATCTTATTGGATAACAGTGAGACTGGCCTCACACCAGAAACAATTTTTGGTAGCATTATATTATACAGTCCTGTTCCTCATGTACATACTATGTACTTATTATAGCAATTACATTAACAATGTAACAACTAGGTACTAACCCTGAACCTAACCCTACCCCATATAGTTACCTTGTTTTACCAGAACTTCCTTAGATAAATACACTGTAAGTGTAATGATATTGTTTTTACTAGTGTGTGCAGGACATATGTGAGTAAGACAGTTCATATATGTGAGTGAGGATAGCAAAATAAAGTAAACTGTGACATATTATACCCATAAATTCTTCATACACTGGACTACCAGAAAAATTTATAAAAATTGGGAAAAAAAATTATTCAGACACTTTCACCTGACCATGAGCTGCTTATGGCCAGTGTCACACTGGATGCGTGGCGTAAGCATCTCAGCTGCGTGGTGTGTCCGTTTTTAATTCGGCTACCATGTTAACAAGTTAGAGCTTGCATACTTCCTGCGTGAGCCGCGCGGAAAATGCGTGCATGCTAGAAATAGAACCGACGCCTATTTTTCACACGCCACGCAAGCGTGTTGGAAGCGTTTCCAGGCAAAATAGAATTGGAAAATTTGTTTATGTCATTTTGTACACAAATACATATTAATTCATGACATTTTGATGTTTGAAAATCTATAGGTTGACATAAATTCAGATATAAATATAATTAAAAAAATAATAATAATAATTATCGATTTTCAAATATTGCACCTGTCAAACATAGTCTATTTTGCGGTCAATACTGTTGACGGTGTCCTTTATCAGTAGGCTTTATATTTATGCTTAACATGAAGGTGTAGGTGTGTGTAGGTGTGTAAAAAAACATGAAGACAAGAGCCTGGTCTGTCGGCGGCCTCCCTCTATGTCACCTACAGTAGCAGCAGCGCTCCAGCGCCGCGCCAGGCACCCTTCTGGTGTGTAAAGACACAGAAAACACGAAGCAGATGTCACGCAACTGATACACAGCAGAAACGCCACGCTCACGCCACGCAGCCAGTGTGTCACCGGCCTAAGTGTTATCTGACATTATTAAGATGAACTTCACTTCTGTTCTGACACAGTTTTACTCTGAGTTCTTGTCATGTTTTATAATAATTCCTTAAACTATTAAGAACAAACTGTGATAAGGTATGAAATGTTGGAGGTGTCTGAATTAATTTTGGTTTGACTGTATATATTTTTATTTATTAGTGCTTATTTGACTATCATGCCATTAGTGACATGCTAACATCTAACTCTATTGAATATCTATATCAGCTGTGAGTTAAATATTTGTGTGGTGCGCAGAGGGGCTGCCTAAAATCAGGCACTTATGAGGTACATTAGTCGGTGAAGGCAGCTCACTACATTTCGGATTATAGCTACCTCTCCTATTATGGCTGTCCTGTGTTTTTTTTTGTTTTTTGTCCCCCTTGATTTTTGCTCTTGTTCAACATTGTTTATTTAATCTTACTGTTTTTTTTTTTTCATTATGTTCAAATAAACGTACAATCAGCCCCAGATTAAATCTATGTCTATGTAGCCCCTCAGAGAGAGAGAGGTGGGGTAGAAGCTGATGGTTGTAGTTGGCATGGACTTGCAGCTTCACTGCTCTGTGTTAAATAGATTAGGGCTTTAGGGATACAAGCAAAAAGGCCTCAATTTACCATCAAATCAAATACTATAACCCTATTTCAGGCCCACTCAAACACATGCACACACGTGTTTTGGCAGCGAGGCAGGCATGCGGTATAGAGGCTAGACAGAGATATTTGGTTCCTGTCAAGATTGTGTGCTTGGGTTTTGCTGCTGGTTTGAGTTGGTCAATCAGGTCTCTTCAGCAGCTGCACAGGGGGGTGTATGTTATTTGTTTTGGACTTAAAGCAATGAATTCCAGTGTACTGTCAGTCTTGAGCATGTCATTACATCTTAAACCATTCACTGAACTGTTGTTTTAGGTTCTCTTGTCCATGTTTATGGAGTGTGTTTTGATGTGCTGGAATGGGACATTTTGGTTAAGTTGTCTTAACTCACGGAAATATGGCATTCTATGAATGGAGTCAGGTCTAGGCAGTATATGTCACAGTGAATAAGGACACAGACCTGTTTGCTGATGTTCCACAGACTTGATGATTTACATGTCCGCACTGACGCGTGTTGTCTCACTTTTCCAGGATTCTGTGATCCCAAACTCATTTCCTGTGTATCACTATAATGGCCTGAAGCAGTCCAACCATAATGAGAAGGTAAGATACAAACTCATGCTCATTTTGTAATGCCCACGCATGCAAGCACACTTTAATAGCACATATTGCCCCTACTGGGATGAACACCCTGGTGGGTCGGTCTTATCCTGTCTGATCCCTGGGATGTGGAGTCTGTGAGCCACCACGACCTATGGGCCCACACGACTACGATCTCTCAGACTAGCCATTCAAGTCTTTTCCATGAGTGTTGACAGCTATCAAGACTGGGAAGAGTACATCGAAGCTGTTTCGCTGGACTAATGCCTCAGGCTCTCTGTTCTCTCTTTATTTGATTTTGTGTTTATAAAAAGTCAAACTGAGAAACACGATTTGCATAATTTAAAAGACACAGGTTCAAATGCATTTTAGTGTAATATTTCCAATTTGACTTGGTGGTTTCTCAATGTTAATTTGGCAAAACCTGATGAAATTTATAAATATGCTTTAAAAAGGAAGAAGAAGCTTTATTATTTTGGTTGCTTTTCACATTTTTAGATGTCAAGTTAAAAGTGTGATATGATAATTTTGTTTACACAAATGCATTTAAACCAGTAGTTTGTCTGTTTTGCTTGTTAAAATAAGTTTTATAAAACACTTGAAACAAAGACTCTTTATATGCTTTTAATATTCTCTCATTTAATATTCATGTTGTCCCAGGTACTCATTCTCAACTCATGTTCCCATATTGCCACTGGTAGTTAAGTTGAGTAGAGTACACACAGGTTACTCTTCATTACTCTGGCAAATGCATTAGCAGCAGCAGTAAAATGAGCAGCCTTTGTTGTTGAGGTTTCCTCTGTGCCACTCATATATTTACTGGGGCCCTTTCTCAGGAGCCAAGCACCTTGCAAAATGTAAAGAGCTCCTCTGGATGTAGCACGGACCATACTGGCATTTGGAAGCCAAAGCCTAGTTTGCCTCTCTGCCAAAAGTCATATAATCATCCGAAGGGATCTGCTCTCATCCCGTCTTCCTCCAGCACTCCTGCTTCATGTCACTTGTGCATGCTCGAACACTTTCACACTGCAGTCAGTATGATCCAATAACAAGTGTTTTTTTGTTGTTGTTTTTTTGGTCAGAGTACTCTGACATAAAGTTTAATTTATTAAATTTGTTACTGCTTGCTGTAATTCAGTACACATTCATAAGATGTTTGTTAAGCTAAACAGGATTTCACACTATGGTTCATTCCTTATTGGATATAATAAAGTGCAGCTGTAAATGGGGATTGATAGGGTTTGGTAAAATAGGCTGATTGAGAAATATGGAAGTAATTGTAGTAATACCATCATCTGAGCCAAGGTGGTTTGGAGATCTTGAAAGTGTAAGCATCTGAATGCTTAAAGTTCAAGAGATCATCTCTCAACATCCTTTTCTTCAGCTGTCTATTGGCTGCTTTTACAGTCTTAAATCAACACCTCTTTGTAGTCACAGAGAGCATCAGTGTGTGTTACTCTGGGAGAGCTGATGAACATTCATGGTTGATGGAAAAAGCAAAAACTTTTGCTGAAACATAAGGTAAAGTAGAGGTTAGTTGGCTACTTCGAAGAAAAATGACAAGTGGAATCTTTCAAGTGTGTGATCTGCTTCCCAGTGGTTTGAACACAGGGTTTCTGCTACAAGCATGTCTGAACCGCACTGCATAATGAGATGAAAACTGCATAATGAGAGGCAATGTTGGTGTAGAGATGTTAGTGGCTGCCACCAGAGGGAGCCCCATGGAGCTTTATGGCTTTTGCTCGAGACTAGGTTGAATTAGGCAACGCCTAAAGGAAGTTAATTTAATTATGATTGCCTGTGTGAAAAAGGATGTCTCTGAGGCTTGATGATCATGGACAGCACAGTTTAACTCCTAGTTTTAAAGATCATCAAGGGTCAGTGGATCTCCAGTCACACTCAATATTGGCACCAGTGAACCTGTGAAACACGATTCTCAGATTCACTTGTAACAATGTACAACACAAAACACAGGGCGAATGATTATAGTGACACTTTGTCAAGGGCAGATTGCTTCCTGGCAATATGACGCCCTCAATATGGAACCAATTAACTGTCTCATGTCTGATGATGTCATAGCAAGAGGCCAGGTCTCTAATGAGACACATACAGAGAGAGAAACACTGGCATTCCCACAAGCAAGGTTTTCTTCAGAGGGTCAGGAATGACTGTGCATACCTGTGTTGCATGTTCACGCCTTGTGTTTCTCTCTGCCAAGTGAGTTACGTTGAGGGTACTGCTTTGGTCATGGGTTTTGAGGACCCTAGGGTACGTACGGACGACACCCCAGTCAAGCGGTGTCTACAGACCAAATGGCTCTACATTGAATGGAAATGGACCACAGAAAGGTCGCCCTTCCTCAATTAACCTTTGTCTCACCTTTCACCTGCTCTGGCTACACAACCCACTCACTTCAGGAACGCTCATAGGACTCCTCACTCTCTCTGCACTACATTAAGGAGACCAACACAGGGACCTTGATGCCCTTCACCTGACATTCACACAAAGCCTGTTGTTTGCTTTTTTACAACATCTCAGCTGACTTGATTATTGGGCGAATTTAGTATTTAAAGCCCTGGAGTTGAAAAAAAATTATTTATAAAAATGTTGCTTTCTGTTGTGAATACCGAATGTATGTGCTTTTGCAGGTGTTCATATTGTTTTTGTTAACTTTCTACACGATTTCCTTTACTGGTCTAAAATGAAAATTCTTTGAATTAGCACACCAAATGTGATACTCTTATTAGTCATTTATGGAATTGTTAAATAAATAAATAAATACTGTATATATATACTTTTTTTTTTTACGGTTCATTATTAGTAGATTTATATTTTATATGTAAGGGGTCATTTGACCAAAGCCTCTGGTTGGACATCAAGTATTTGTGTGTGTCAGTGGTCAGCTGAGGAGCTGCTATGTTCTACAGCTCTTGGCTCTTAGAGGAAGTCTGTTTAGACAGGTTTACTAAAGAATGCACTACAGCCCCATGCTGGGCACCAAACAACAGTGGGAGAACAGGGCAATTTTAGTATTTAAACTTTGTTCCAACCCTCCAGGAGGGAATCGGGAATGACAGGAGGGATTCTCTACATGAGAGAGGAGAATAACACTGACAAATGCTCATCCTTTTTTATTCTGATCCTGATGGTTCACTAAAATAAACACTTGTTCTTCATGTCTGGACTGTAGTGTGTTTGTCTTGTATAAGAAAGATAACTGAAAGAATTTCTAGCACTTTATTTTTTGTATTCAGTGAAAAACTAACCTTTTCAATCAGAATGTGTTCTTACGCTGTCAGTAGGGGAAGCTGTTGCAGATCCTGGCATAGAGCAACAGCATTAGGAACATAAGGCTACACCTGCAGATCGGATATCAGTGATGTTCTTGTAGAAAAAAAAAGCATGTGACTTGAACTCACTACTTCCTGACAGTAACTGTCCACTACTGGAAAACTGCTGTTTTGCTGTAGCCACAGATTAGGTAAGTAAAATTGGTAAGTAGGTGCTGTGTTTGATGATCGATATTAATAGATTTTATTTTTACACATTTATGTGTTATACTTTACACACACACACACACACACACACATATATATATATATATATATGTGTGTGTGTGTGTGTAAAGTATAACACATAAATGTGTAAAAATAAAATCTATTAATATCATTTCAAATAGTATTGTAAATTACACAAATTCCATTAAAAGTATAGTGTAGTCTAACATGGCCTGCCCATATTATATATTTTCTAAATATTTACGCATATATCTGAGTATGCCCCCCCCCACCATAATAATTTAAAATTATTTAAATGCAAAAAATTTAAAATGTAAAATATTTTTATTATCAACTATTGTTTTATTTCATAACATTCATTTTACACTTAGTCTGGAATCACATAAATTAGGTTTGTCATAATTAAAGCAGAAAAAAACAGGAGGAAATTATATAGAAGGGGTGTTTGAGTAGTTTGTTGGACCATGTGAGGCATTCAAGTCAAAAAGTTTGAGAACCCACTCTTTTTTGTTTCTTAGGGATTTTTGTGTTTCTTGGCTACTATGGTTGTCGGATGTTTGGTTTACTTTGTCTTCTGGGCCGCCTCATTTATAACTGATAAACTGAAATGTTTTATTTTCAGGGTTTTGTTTGTTCTCTGACTTAGCAGTTAAACTTTGTCAAATGGTCATGATCCGTATTTGTTTTGACTGGTTACTGAAGATTAAATCAGAGTTGGGTTTAAGACCTAACCATCAAATAAATTTGATGTCTCAGGATGTGATCGTTGTGGCCCATGATCCTCAGGGTCACAGATCAAGCTGCTCTGGTTTCCTCTGTAAAGGTCAGACCAACATATAATTAAAAACGTTCCCACAAAGGGTGCATGTGACATATGGAACACATCCTTCATGGGCCAAGTGACTTGTCCAAATTCCACATTATTACTGAAAGAAATAAAAGTGACATTTAGTGGAACCAAATTTTTCATTAAGCTTCTAGCGAAACGACTTGGCACCACATCAAACAAGCAATACTCAGTGGCAGAGAAAATAAGTTCAAAACAAGATGCAGAATTCAGGATACAGAACTTTAATTTGAAAATGTGCCTTTTGAGGTTTTACATGCCTGTGTAGTTCCTGTTAATAGTTTCTTTTAAGAATCTGGGTTGGCAGGAAGTTATCAGACATTTGTTGCATCATTATCATAAACCGTCTTGGCTAAAATGATGTAAATGTTGATGATGCTGTAGTCATCGCTCTATAAACATTGCAAAGTGCACACTGTCAAAGATTCTGTTATGGATCGCCATAATCATATATCACTGCAGGCAATCCAAGACACGTGTACAGTATATATATATTATTATGACTTTTAAACAATCTGGTGTTTGACATGTGCTTCTATTCTCAGTTAGATAACGCTAATATTAATGTATGTCTGGAATATACAAGTGCTGGTCATATAATTAGAATATCATCATAAAGTTGATTTATTTCACTAATTCCATTCAAAAAGTGAAACTTGTATATTATATTCATTCATTATACACAGGCTGGTATATTTCAAATGTTTATTTCTTTTAATATTGATGTTTATAACTGACAACTAAGGAAAATCCCAAATTCATTATCTCAGAAAATTTGAATATTGTGAAAAGGTTCAATATTGAAGAAACCTGGTGCCACACTAAAATCAGCTAATTAATTCAAAACACCTGCAAAGCCTTTAAATGGTCTCTCAGTCTAGTTCTTTAGGCTACACAATCATGGGGAAGACTGCTGAACAGATGCGTCTCACTTAAAGAAGGACTGGACTGCTGCTGAGTGGTCCAAAGTTATGTCTTCTGATGAAAATACATTTTGCATTTCCTTTGGAAATCAGGGTCCCAGAGTCTGGAGGAAGAGAGGAGAGGCACACAATCCATGTTGCTTGACATCCAGTGTAAAGTTTCCACAGTCAGTGATGGTTTGGGGTGCCATGTCATCTGCTGGTGTTGGTCCACTGTGTTTTCTGAGGTCCAAGGTCAATGCAGCCGTATACCAGGAAGTTTTAGAGCACTTCATGCTTCCTACTGCTGACCAACCTTATGGAGATGCTGATTTCATTTTTCAACAGGACTTGACACCTGCACACAGTGCCAAAGCTACCAGTACCCGGTTTAAGGACCATGGTATCCCTGTTCTTAATCGGCCAGCAAACTCACCTGACCTTAACGCCATAGAAAATCTATGGGGTATTGTGAAGAGGAAGATGCGATATTCCAGACCTAACAATGCAGAAGAGCTGAAGGCCACTATCAGAGCAACCTTGGCTCTCATAACACCTGAGCAGTGCCACAGACTGACCGACTCCATGCCACGCCACATTGTTGCAGTAATTCAGGCAAAAGGATTGAGTGCTGTACATGCTCATACTTTTCATTTTCATATTTTTTAGTTGGCCAAGATTTCTAAAAATCCTTTCTTTGTCTTGGTCTTAAGTTATATTCTAATTTTCTGAGATACTGAATTTGGGATTTTCCTTAGTTGTCACTTATAATCATCAAAATTACAAGAAATAAACATTTTTTAAATCTATCAGTCTGTGTGTAATGAATTAATGTATTATACAAGTTTCACTTTTTGTATGGAATTAGTGAAATCAACTTGTTGATTGATGATATTCAAATCATATGATCAGCACCTGTAAAAGCATGGAGGATTTTATACGTCTAAGCCAGAGTTTATGATTGGTTCTTGGCAGAACAAAAGTTCAAGGAATCTTTCTAAATGAACAGATAATGTGGAGGATAAATTCTTTTGGGATGGTTTATTTCAAACATCACTGAAGTGATATCTGTAGAATAGAAAGTATTTGGACCCTTAACCAATTTGTTTTTGGTTTTTTTTTCAGGCAATTGTCCTCTTGCTGATGGTTATTCAGTTTGGGGGAGGAAGAGAAATGGTCATTCTGAAGGGCCTCATTTGCTGAGACCAAAGTAAAAGTATACTAGTCTGTCATATAAAGAGCTCTACAGAACACAAGAGGATAGATGAAGCTATTATTTAAGAACTATATTAAGCACATCTGGAGTTTGCCAATAATGTATAATAGTAAACCAGAAGGAAAGGAGATTGTATTCAGATGTCAGACTTGGATTAAGCTTTAAATCAAATTTCAAAGCAAGAAGTGGTGCAAATAAAATGCTGTCGACTAACAAAACTAAATTTCAGGAAAAAGTTCATTTTCGCAGCAAGAATTTTCAGACAGGCTAAATTAAAGGAGTATTCAGGTTTCAGCAGGAGATAAGTTAACTTGCATAACTGCAAAAAAATTATTTAGACTTGTGCCTCATTTTGTTTTTTGTATTAACTACAAACATGAGCAAAAATAGAGGTTATGGTGAGCCACATACGGTCAAATGAAAGTGAATGGGATTAATGATGTGCTTCTGTTAAAGCTTGTGAACAATTTGGCGAGTCAAGTTGTCATTTCTAGTAGTAAGTTGTCATTTTGACAAAGTTCTGTATTTGTAATAGAAATCCTACAGAGAACTACTTGCAGTATGATATTTGGATGGTCAAGTTTGAGTGATTTAAGCTTGTGAGACTTGCTTTAGAACCTAGTGTTTCTGGTCAGTGGGATAAAAGTCTGTCTGGCTTTTTGCCTCCCAGAGCCTTAGCGGAGAATTCAGAGAATGTTTTCCAGCTCTCTCATTCCTCCTGGAATGAAAGTATAATACAAAGACCTTTTTTATCTGTGTCTGTTAGATATGAACTCTTCTCATTGTTTACATATAATCTTCAAAGGCAGCTGGGCCAAATAAGTCAATCCTGAGAGGAGAAGCAGGTATCTATTCACTACTGTGAATGTGTGTTTTATTAGACCAGACAGAGTGAAGACAACAATCAAGGAAGATCCAATACTGAACCCATTATGGTCTATGGAATCAAATATTCATGCTGTAAGTCCTGGCTTGCAAAGACAACACTATATCTAAGATTGTCACCAACAGGACCCAAAAATGGACAGCAGAGCAACACTTCAGACCTGGGACATGCATGTGCGCTGCTGACACGGGTTTTCACCAGGTTCTCTTTGAAAGTGGGCCAAAAACATACTTTATATCTCAACAGCAGTAAGCTATGTAAGGAAATGTTCTGCAAGTTCTACTGTGGAACACTTTATGGTGAACAGAGAAGCAGTGGAATAATCTTTGAACTTGATCTATACTTTTTATTAGGTGTCTATTTTTGGAAGAAAATATTTTTTCTTTCATTCACAATTGCTTGTTATATTTGCATCTTCAGGGTTTAATAGAACAAGTTATGTTTCACGATGTTTTATTACAATATATTTACTGATTTTAAACTTTGTTTTTATTTTAAAATATGTATTCATATGCTATTGTTAATATTAGTTTGTGCAATGTGTGTACCGTATTTTTCGGAATATAAGTCGCACCTAAGTATAAGTCGCATCAGTCCAAAAATATGTTATGATGAGGAAAAAAACATAAGTCGCACTGGACTATAAATCGCATTTATTTAGCCCCAAGAACCAAGAAAAAACATTACCGTCTACAGCCTCGAGAGGGCGCAGAGAGCATAGAGCGCCCTCTCGAGGCTGTAGACGGTAATGTTTTCTCTTGGTTCATTTTTCTCGGTTCATGTCAAATTAATTTTGATAAGTCGCACCTGACTATAATTCGCAGGACCAGCCAAACTATGAAAAAAAGTGCGACTTATAGTCCGGAAAATACGGTATACAATGAATGTTCCATATTTCTGGAAAACGTTTGTTCATACAGTTTTTCAGAGAACCTTGGCAGAATGTTCTAAAAGTGTTCCCTGTTTAATGGGCAGTCCCAAATCCTTCGCTATATCCTTGTCTCAAATGACGCACTTGATTCTCTCCTACAAGAACACACATGTATATTTATATGTACACTAGCTACTGTGCGTAAGTCTTATGCCACTAGTATTTTCACCAACAAAAACGGTTTTAAGTCAGTTATTTCTCTCTTGTTGTAGTGTCAGTAGGAAATAATCAGTTGTGCTGCACTGAGAGATCTGATCTCATCATCATCCATCGTCTGTCTGAAATGGTATGAAAGAATCAGAAAATAAATGAGACTGAGTAAATCCGGAAGAACTGTGGCAACATCTACCAGACCCTTCAAAAAAAACTTGCAAAGCTACCTGAAAAACTATGTGCACGTGCAGCTAAGGCAAAAACTTTGCTATACAAAAGCTTGTGTGTGTGTGTGTGTGTGTGTGTGTGTGTGTGTGTGTGTGTGTGTGTGTATATATATATATATATATATATATATATATATATATATGTGTGTGTGTGCACACACACACACACACACACACACATAGGGTCGTCATTATATTTTCATTTATCATAATTAACCTGAAAAGCAATAATAACATCCAAATAATCCTAGCATGTTGAAATGAGTTTTTGGTGAGATTGTTTACAGTAGGAACCCAGACAGTTTGATGATCACAGCATAAGCGGTGAAGGGATTGACTTCATTTAGAGAAGATGAAAACTCTGACAGCCAGATGGAGCGCATACAGCCTGCGTCTTGCGTTCAGATGGGAACACAGCGCCTAAATTAAAGTTTGCTCCAAAGAAACCGGTCGAGTTGTAGGAAACGTACGATTGTAGGTTCTCTCCAAAAACATCCGCACCGTTTATTTTCCAAACGTTATACTTATCGCGCGCTTCATACCAAAGTTTAACTTTGGACGTCTAACGAGGATAATTACCGTTCATTATTTGCAGCCGATGTTCTAAAAGCGTAATTAAAAGCATCGACTGTAAGGTGGACAGATTGAAACAACTTGATCTGAGTAATATGGCGGTATAATATTAATAAATGTTACTTATTAATATAAGTATTTATTTATTTTATTTAAATGGGAATATAACATTTCGATATGTTATTATATCAAACCATATTCATGTATATATTTTATATTTTATATAATTTAAAATTGCCTCTAAGGGATAAAGAAATAACATAAGTAATAATATTTAAAGTTAATAATAGCTATCACTACTAATAACATAGTAGTAGATCTAATATTATTGCAAAGGTCTTTTCAGTTCTTAATTGTCTGATTTGGTTTGCATATCGTGTGTGTGTTTTTTCCATAAAAGGAGTTGGCCGGATGCTGTGTGATGTGGTGCAGGAGTCAGGTCTCGTGCGCAGTTCATTTGAATGTTTAGTACGCAGAGAGCTCGCGGAGAGAAAGACGCATGGAGCGCGCACTCAGTTTCTGACAGCTGAACACGGACATACCTTACGTTCTGTCTGCACATCTTTAATCAATACATTTGGATTACATTTGGAGGCACCGGGCTGACGCCATGCACCCTTGTGTTTTCCGCGTGTGTTTTCGTCGGGGTTTGCTCATATTTTCAGTTTTATGCGAAGCTGCTGCTTTCAACCTGGATTTGGAAAAGCCAACGGTTTACAATGGACCAGAGGGAAGTTACTTTGGATACTCACTGGACTTTTACCACCCAACACAGGATAGAAACGCGTAAGTGATAAATAATTATATAACATAGCCTATAATGAATATATAATACTTTTTTTTTCTTGTTTTTATAAAACTGACAAGCTCCCAAAGACAGGCATCTTTCCTAATAACAATTTTCTCAGAAACAAACTTAGTTTTGTTATGCCTGCAATGTTCGAAACTTTTGACGCAGCTTCTTCTGCCAAAACCTTTTCAGCACCACCAGTATGGACCAGTGAACTCAGACGCCTGAGCTTAATATCGAAGCAGGCATGTAACTGGAAAGCTGAACTAAAATAGTCTAACTCACATTTGAATTACTTTGTTGGGGTTTATTTTGTCACTTGTAAATGCATTCCTTTGATCCAGTAAGATGTTGTGTGTAGATTTATGCTTTTCTCTCTCCAGCATGTCGGTGCTGGTTGGGGCTCCTAAAGCGAACACCTCTCAACCAGGGATTGTGGAGGGAGGAGCGGTGTACTACTGCCCCTGGCCGGCAACAGACCCAGACTCCTGCCGCCAGATCCCCTTTGATAAAGCAAGTAGGTAACCTCATGATTTAGAACCTGTCAACTAATCCAGAATGTTCAGAACAATTTCTTTCGGAACAATTAACCCCTTTCAGAAATTAATACATTTCATAAAATTACTGTATTGAATTTAAACTCTTACATGTAAAATAATGCGCAAAATTATTTAGAAACACATTCTATGTTGTTTCTTTATCTTATTTACTAACACATATCAAAAGCAACATTTTAGAGTATCCTTTATAAATTCCTGTTCCTCCAATAAAAAGATCAAAACCCACATCCATGAAAGAGTTAAGTTGACCGCATATGGTTTGGTTTAAAATTTCAGGAGCGGAGTAGCTAATTACCAGGGACAGGCGCGTAATGAATCTGCCGTAGCCTAATTTAGACGCCCGTTACGCGCGTCTGTTATTTAGATCGACATAACATTTTATCTTTGCATTTAAATTTATTTGTTCACCGTGTCCCACAATATTTCTGCTGTCTGTGTCGTCTAATTCATTCAACAAAGGAAAAAGTGATGTCTGTGGATTTAAACTTGATGTGCCAGAAAAAGGAAAGTTTGCTTTCGAGAGTAAGAAAACCATCACATTTGGATCGATTTTGTCATCTGGAACGGAAATTGCAGGAGTCTTTATTGCACAATTTTTTAGGAGCCATAGCTTGCCGGTAAATGCAGTGGGCGCTTTTGGACTCTGAAACGCGGCGTGGACTGGAGACAGACCTGGATGCAGCTGAATTTGAGCGCTGCCGCTGATGTTTCGTCAGAGTTTCGTGGTGTTATCCATAGCTTTCTCTAGAGGGAGCTTTGATCGCAGTATTTATGTACTGTTCCTGGTTATAAAGTAGGCTCTTATCAGAACAGGCTATTACATGACCTCTTAAATAGCGAACCACGCGGCCAGTGCTGTCTGATTCTCGAAAGAATGACTCTAACGAGCCACATATTTATACGTAAAGGGCGAACAATTTAGTCCGATTATCAAACAAACGACTCGAATGAGCCGGTTCGTTTTAGTGAATCAAATACAGCTAAAACTTGAACAGTGTGATTAAATTTCCGAATTAATAACAGCTCGAACAGTGCATTCGGGTACACAAACAAACCACTTTTACAAACCGCTTCTTTTTAATGGAATAAAAAAATAAAAAAACATATTTCTTCAGCTAAAAGAAAGAGGAATCGGAATGAACTGATTTATTGCAGAATCTACATATAATCTGTCTATAACATTAAAAAACCTAAATGGATATAATAATTTGTTTGCATGGCTTTGGAACAACTAATACTGAAATAAAAATGCGATGGTATTATTATTAGATTATATTAGTATTAGTATTTATAGGATAGATTGTTTATTATTAATTGTCATTATTATAATATATTTTACAATTATTTAATTATTGTTTTGTCAACAGTTTTTACTTATTTATTTTGAGGAAGAAACCCTGTTTGCCATCAGCCATTTGTAGTTGAGCCAGTGAGAATCACCATTTGTAGATGAAGTACTGACATGTGCGTGAAGAATTGACATTGAAGATAATCTTTTGGAGATGAAAGCAGATGTGTTCTGGTTCAGATGGCTGGTTTTAAAAGGTCCTGATAGTGATGAGGTGAGCGAGGCAGAGAGAGATATGTGTGAGAGAGAGACTTAAAAGAGCTGTGAACACAAGGGACATAAGGAAAGAGACCAAACTCTGACGAGGGAGGACAGAAGCGATGTCTGTTCTTTGTTAGTGTCTGGGAAAACATGTCATGCGTTTCCAGCACTTACTCAGCAAGAGCATCTACACCAAACACACACGTTTCTAGATTCATTAGTCACATAGTTTTTAACACATTTGATCCCATGGGCTCTTCCCACTGTGGCCCTCAGAGCTCTCCATGGGGGGCATGGCACGTGTGTGTGCGACTGATGTTTCTGATGACAGCCTGTTTGTGTGTGACTAATGCAGTCCTTACTGAGAAGAGTAAATTCATTAGATACAGCGGACATGATCACATACCAATGGACCTTGCCTTGCAAGTTTTCACACAATTCTCTCTCGCGCGCGCACACACACACACACACACACACACACACACACACACACACACGCACACACACACACACACGCACACACACACACACACACACACGCACACACAAACACACATGTTTGTTTTTGTGAAAAGTGGGGACATCCCATAGGTGTAATGGTTTTTATAATGTAGAAACTGTATATTCTATCGCCCTTCACCAACCCTACCCCTAACCCTAACCCTCACAGGAAACTTTGTGCATTTTTACTTTCTCAAAAAAACCTCATTCTGTATGATTTATAAGCGTTTTGAAAAATGGGGACATGGGTTATGTCCTCATAAGTCACCCTCTCCTTGTAATACCTGTGTCATACCCATGTCATTATACAAAGTTGTGTATACTATATGTTCCTGATATGTCACAAAAACATGCCCACACACACACTATCTCTAGCTGTTACCAAGGATTTTTAGATACATTACACAGATTTAAGGTAAATATGTACCTCATACACATACGTGTACAACTTTGGGGAAGTCGTGGCCTAGTGGTTAGAGAGTTTGACTCCTAACCCTAGTGTTGTGGGTTCAAATCTCGGCCCGGCAATACCATGACTGAGATGTCCTTGAGCAAGGCATCGAACCCCCAACTGCTATATATATATATATATATATATATATATATATATATACATACATACATACATACATACATACATACATACACATACATATTTGTTATTAGAAATGAGTGAATGTGTAAGTCCGGACTGTTTAGCAGCACAGGTCACTTTCGTTTGCAAAGATCACAGTTGTTACCATTATAGGAGCTTTCATTCATTACATGAGGAATCATTTACAGCAAATTTATGTCAATGCATTTAATGAAAAGAAAAATGGCAAGCATGTGTTTTGAATCCAAAAATGAAACAGATGTTTTAAAGCACCAAATGATGCCCTGCTGTGTTTTTATATTGTGAGTCTGACCTTGCATTTCAGTGTAGAACATGTGTTCATTCATGCAGGATGTCCTGTATTTTTGGTGTATTTCATACTTTATTTTAAGTTATATTGAATTCATATTTCACTATTGCTTTGTTTGTTATTACATATTGTTTGATACGTACTGAGTATTTGTGTATTTTTAGCCTAAATCTCAGCAGCGTCCATCTGTGAATGATGTAGGCAGTCAAATATCCATAATTGTTAGCCAATCATAGCACTGTGCATTTACTTCCAAGTCTATAATCCGCCATGCCTATTTTAATGGGGGGTCAAAGTAGGAAAATAGCAAATTACCTCTAAACTCTTATGTTTTTTGTTTTTGTTTTTTTTTATGTAAAACTTTTGATACAGTTATAAGTGGACTTCAGAGAACAGTACAACATTATATATAAAAAAGGCAACTCATGATCCCATCTACAGTCAAGTATGGTGACCCATACTCGGAATTCGTGCTCTGCATTTAACCCATCCAAAGTGCACACACACAGCAGTGAACACACACACACACACACACTCGGAGCAGTGGGCAGCCATTTCTGCTGCGGCGCCCGGGGAGAGAGAACTCCCTGGGCGCTCGCTCTCCCGGGGAGCGAGAAGGTGGAGAGAAAACTGTACATTCACTCCCCACACCTACAATTCCTGCTGGCCCGAGACTCGAACTCCACATCTCTAACCATAGGCCACAAAGTCCCAAAGCAGAGAAGGATTAGAGTTGATGTGTTTTTATGAGGTGTAGACTGTACCTTATGGAGCTCTAAACAGGCCCAGCTGTAGCGAGATCTTTTCTGGATCACACAGAACCTCTGTAGACACAGAGCCACAGAATCATGTAGCTGTGAGTACACACTCTGAGAGTAAAACAACCCCCTGTAGATGTGCCTTCACATAATTGAACACACTCAGACTCATTTGAAACCTAATTTGCTGTTTCATGTTGTTCCAAAATGAGTATATTGGCACAAGTGTTCACAAAGTGTAACGTTTATTATATAATGAAGTCCCACTCTGTTTTTCTGTAACTTTCATTTTTCCACTCTCTCTTGTCCAGATAACCGAATGGTTAAAGTGAACGGGACACGGGAGCCTCTAGAATTTAAATCCCATCAGTGGTTTGGAGCCACAGTCAGGACCCACAAAGGCAAAGTGGTGGTAAGTGATGCTCGGAATCATAATCCAGTTAAATCCCATTTACAGTCATCTTCATGCTGGATGCATGCATCTGTGTGTTAGTTTTAGGGCCCTATTTTAACAATCTAAATGCATGGTTAAAAGTGCACGCCACAGGTGCACTCAGGGTGCAGATCAGGCCATTTTCAGTTCCTCAAAATATCAACATGCCAACAATGCACCTGAACACACCTCTTTTTCAGACCAGCACGCCTATGGGTGCACAAATAGGTGTAAATACATTTGCTATTTAAACAACGCGGTGCCACAATGCATGAAAGCCAGAATAAGAGTTTCATTCATGAATGTATGGGAGTGTTGTTTTGGAGAAATGTTTCGATGTTGGGAAATGTGGCTCTGTCGAGTTACTGAGGGGGTTTTGGAAAATGTTGATTTGAGGTTGACCATGCAAGATGGAGAACTACTGATGTTTGAAAGAATAAGAGTTATTACATGAGGGAAGGCATGGTTTCCAAATGTGACCGTTGTTCTCCAAACAATCAAATATGGAAACATTTTTCTCTTTCAAATGCCTTTATTCAGAAAATTATAGAAGATAGTTTTTTTTTCATCTCCAGCTCAGTCCTAAAGAGTGTCTTTTTCTCCGATCTATACCTATCAGTGCTGTTATTTACAGTAACATGGTGGTTGTGTGTTTCTGTAGGCTTGTGCACCCCTCTATCACTGGAGGACAGTGAAGGTCAGCAGTGAGATGGATCCAGTGGGAACTTGTTATGTGGCTGTCCAGAACTTTAGTGCCTATGCTGAATATTCACCATGTCGAACCAGTGAGTATATCACACACACACACACACACACACACAGGTATTCCTATCATTATGGAGACATTTGTTTTTTACTGTACAAACTGTATTTTCTATCCCCTTACACTACCCCTACCCATAAACCTACCCCTTACACAAAACATTCTGCATTTTTTAGATTTTCCAAACATTTCATTCTGTATTATTTAATCACTTGTTTCCTAAAAACATTTATCCCCCCTACATTTAGTCTGGATGTATACTACACATATACACACAAACACACGCACACACAAAGAAACAAACCAACAGTGACACAGAACCAGTGAGCATGCACAGTGAGCACTACTTGCAAATTTAAAAGGATGTTTTTAAGCTTTACCAAAGTTAATATGGTTACATATAACTATTTGACACTTTATTGGATGACTAGTCGATGAGCAAAAATGAGTAGTCGTGCCAGCTCTCCTTTACAAACAGAATCACAGATTTGTCTGCTGCTAGGGCTGCCCAGTGTGCCAGTTGCCATTGCAATTATATGCCCTGCTGTAAACAAAGATCAAAGGGGAAACTCGCATGTTTACTTGAATGGCATTTCCTGTACTTTAAAGTCTCATTCACAGTTATGGTAGTTGATAAATGTACTCTTTTTTTCTTGCGGTCATATCAGACACACATTCCCTTAAATGAATATAGCACGCACATACACATACTGAGACAGTGTGCATTAACAGTTAGTGTAGAGTGAAGTGGTACAGTATATCAATGATGATAATTATGCCTTATGCGTTCTGAGGGGAAATTATTATGTGTCACATGAGGCAATAATGACTGCGAAGTACTTTCCTCATTCTTTGTCAAACAATTTGAAATGCCAGCCGTCCCCCTGGCAGCTCAGCTAGGAGTCCCTCCCAAGACTCAGGGCAGAGATGCTCTATGGTGATATAATGTAGCTTGTGTTCACCCTGCAGTGGACACACTCATGTATGCATGAATACTTATTATTTTGCAAAGAAGTAGTATTGAAAAAAATGTGAGAGATGACATACTAAGTGAAGTCTGGCAGAGGAGTTAAAGAAGAGAAACAGGGATGGAATGAGAGAGAAAGTGTTTACTGTATTTTAAGAGAATATAACAAGAACAGGGGTTTTGGAAGTGATTTGGAAGTGATGTTCCGCCTCATTAACCCTCCCCACCTACTGTACGTCACATTGTAGCAATTACACACACGACAGTATTAATGGAACAACATTCCTGTCCTCCAAGGCTTGGGGTTTGAGCATCATTCTTATTAACCAGTCATCTTCTGATTTAGGGGTTGGTCTTGGTTGGGTTTGGGATTAAATATAGGGTTAGGGCCATAGGTGCCAAAACATGCATCAAATTGTCCTTTGCATCACATTATCAATTGCATCACATCATCCATTTACATAAATACTTTACAAATTTGTCTTTAATGGTTTGTAATACTGAAGTTGCTCTGATATTTGTAGATAACCCGGACCCCGAGGGCCAGGGCTTCTGTCAGGCAGGCTTCAGTGTTGATTTCACTAAGGTATCAAACCTCCCTCCTAAACCCTGTCTTTTGTGTTTCATCTTTATCATTACACACTTCTGTGTTATGTGTTGTCCTGTTTTTATGTTCAAAAAATATGTTCAATTCAATTTTTAAATTGAAAAATTACTTTTAGACCCTGCTTTTTATGCACCACTTTGACCCTTCATTTAATCAGGAATAGGGCTGATTCCTTTATTTTCATGCCTTATTTATTGTATCTCTACTTATACTCACTCTCGTGTCTAAATTAATCAGTACTCATCAGTTTCTTGTAAGTCTTTCTCCATAATCCTTTTCATAATGTACAAGCAAAGACAAAGAAATAACCACTAACACATTTTTTAGGCCTGTGTTCTCATTTCTGCCTTCTCTCCCATTTCCTCACTTGTTGTTTCTCCATCTCTCAGGAAGGGACTCTGGTTGTGGGAGGGCCAGGGAGTTTCTACTGGCAAGGTAACACACTTCTCCTCGTTATTTTGTCTTTTCCATCATTCCATCCTTCTACAGAGTCTCTTTGAGTGGGATTGGCAGACACAAGTCTCTCACATCCCAGACTCCAAGTCTCACAGGACCCCAAGAATCTCGGTTCCATCCAACAAACTGACCAGGCTGACCCTTCCTCCACCTCCAGAGCAGAATAACAGACACTCAGAAGGATGACACGTCACCTCCCATGACACATCTCACTACCAAAATAATCAGGGATTATCTCAGTGTGTTAGTGCTACCAATGCTGAGTCTGTTCAGCCAATCAGAGCTCAGCATTTACTCCTCAGTGAAGTGTTCTGCCATGGTTCACTCATCACAGATGGGTCAGTGATAGTGGTTGTGATAATACAAGACAGAGAGAAGTCAATGAGTTGCACTTTCTTGTCAGTGGCTTTAAAGTTGGCTCACCATTAGAGCTGTAATCATCGCCTGTAATCTCCAGTGAAAGCAGGTTAATGAACGCCTGCACTTCCTCACTTTTAGCCTGAAGCATACGTTCTGCACAATTGGCAATGAAATGCATTTAAAGAGAATGCGGAAATCTGTACACCTGCGTATGTTTAGCTGTGTTTATGTTAGGGATAAATAAAACAGCAAATGTTTGGCCATTTTGAGACTGTCTGCATCGACGCATCTCATAAGGAAAATTGTTTAGTTTAGTTGAAAATCTGTTTAGCTTTATCAATGCACCTTTTTACAAATAATTGAATTTAGAGCAAATTTTGCGTAAAATATCTAATTAATTTGCATTAAATGTTTAAATTCTGAATTTTACTTAATTACTTAATTAGCCATTTTTGTTAGTGCAGCGTCTTTAAAAAAGTATATATTATTTTATAAATTATTTTTATAATTAGTGTTTATTCCACCAATCTTGAATGACCTGAAAAGTGACATAAATGCGTGTCGAATCCAAAAGGCATGAGAAATTTTCATGAATACATCTAACTGTATTGCTTGAAGTGAAAGAGGACATTGCTCCTCCTAAAAATCTCCAAAAAAATGTGGAGAATGGATGTTTGACCCTGAAACAGGGTCTCTCTCTCTGTCAAATACTTCATGCAGTGGACAAATACAGATGCATTAGAAGTTATGACCTACCTCTCGCTTTCTCTCCTCTCCTCTTTTCTCACGCTCAGTCCATCTTAACCTTTGCCTTTCATATTTTTTTTGGAGGAAAAAAACAACAGATTTCTGTGAGGGGAAAAAGAACCACATGTTGTGTCGTGTCTACACAACAAATGCAAATGAATAGACAGACACACCACTAAACACACACATTAAGAGAGATTAATGGTTTGGGTTCAGGTCAGGCTGTATCCTAGTAGTAAAAGAGAGTGATGTTTTTATTGAACTTGAACAACAAAAATCGAGGACATTCCTTTCACTCTCTTTCACATTCTTTCTTTCATCATTTCAGATCTTAATATGAGAACTTGCATCCATGTTATTTTCCTCACTGCTTATGTAAAGTAGATAGTTGTAGAATTACAAATCTGAATGTGGCCAGTTTTTGACACTTTTGGAAAGAAGTTGAGAATGTTTTCATTTTGGTGTCTTTGTGCCTGTTTAGAATTAAGCTTCCATCCATGGTTCAAGTCATCAATTAATGGGTCGTTCTACAATAGAAGTCATATTTCGCTTTGAAAATATTAAAAACATTAAACTTATCAATCCTATATCATATCTATGCTATAAGATATGTTCAGTTGAAAAAATGTAGAAACTTAGCCTATAATTATTTTACCTACACACACAAAAAAATGTTATTGCTGTTTTTATTCCTGATATTTGATTGCATATGATTTCTAAAGGAATTGTGTACTTTACAGTTTGTTTTGCCATCCAAAAATATGTAACAACATCTCCCACCACAATTGTACAATGTCTGTGATGCATAACAATACACACTGATACAAAATCAGTAGGCCTATGTGGAAACTAATGTGTACTTGTGTGTGTTTAGGTCAAGTGATCACTGCAGGAGTTGCAGAAATATTGAACGGCTATTCCCTGAAAACTATTCTGCGCAAAGTTCAGGGAGAGAAGCAGACTGTGGCTGCATCAGACACATATGATGACAGTTACCTAGGTAAGAGACGTGTGTGTTTGCCTTTGAAAGATGCTTTACGGGGCACCAGCGATTTTCTTTGGGGCCCTATTAATGGGTCAGAGGACCTGCCCTCAGTCAATTTAATAAACACATGCGCACATGAATACTTTTGAGATAACCTTGACTCTCTGCTCAGCTCGCCGAGTTCAGTGCAGAGTCTGTGCCTACTGATAACATTTCCATCTGGAACTGCAGACCTCAAAACACACATACACACACACACAAATATTTCTTAAATACACACTTGTATATCCTATGAGAATTTTCCCTCGTATGCTGTAATCATCATCACAGCTGCTCTGTCATAATAATAATGCAATCAATCATAAAGTGACAAGTTTAACCAACATGAGTAAACTTCATTTTTAAACTGACCCACTTTGGTTAGCTGCATCAATTATTCCGATAACTGATTTCGCAGTTCTTTTTTAATTTTCTCTCTCTGTGTCTGGTAGGTTACTCTGTAGCAGTAGGAGAGTTTACAGGTGATTCAGAACAAGGTAAGAACTTTTAAACCTTATATATATATATATATATATATGTGTGTGTGTGTGTGTGTGTGTGTGTGCGTGTGTGTGTGTGTGTGTGTGTGTGTGTGTGTGTGTGTGTGTGTGTGTGTGTGTGTGTGTGTGAATGGGTCCCTGCATGACACAAAGAAGATATTTTGAAAAAATGTCTAAATGGGCTCCAGTGTGGTTTAGTACTGTATGTGTGAACAAATTCATCAAAATATTATCTTGGCCGGTTTGTCTCATGTTGTAATGCAGCAGAACTCTATCTCAGACACATAAACAAAGCTTTGCATCTTTTGTAGAGTTTGTGTATGAATGTGAGAGCATGAGAGAGAGAGAGAGAGAGAGAGAGAGAGAGAGAGCTCTGTCTCTACGTGTGGTTGTTGTGTGGATTTGTTGCTTACTGAGCTTTGATCGGACCCTTCAGCCTCAGACAATAACTACAAAGTACTTGAAATATTCTGTCCCTGACATGCCACCCAGTGAAAATCAGCCCATCTGCAGTCTGTCATTCCTCTCTAACACACACGTGTGCGCCCACATCGACTCATAAGCAATCATTAGCATACCTATCCATCAGACAGTATACCGTTCTACAAACTCCTGCATCTTATTTACCAACTCCCTACAATTCAGCTTTAACAGACTAAAATAAATCTTGTGGGAATTATTATGCCATATAATAGAGTGCACATTGCAAGTGGCATGTCCATGGCCATACTTGCTTTTAAATTATTCTTTTATACAGTACTTGCACAAGGTGATCCACACAAAGACAAAACGCCATCATGGAAACACATATGACACTAAAACAATGCAACAAACATTAAGTAATGCAATAATATCAGCTACATATCATATTATATCCCCAGCTCTAATCTGCTAAATGTGAGTATAAGATATTAACATTGACATCATGATTTTACGTAAAGCTGCTTATGTACAATGTACAAATAGGAAGAAACTAAATTATTTAAATAATATATAATCATGCGATTCGTCTCACAGGGACGTCTGTCATTTTACTGTTATTCACCATAGATTGTACTGTAGATGGTGCTGTAATTTAAAGATTTTACTTCCAAATTTTACTATTATGTGATGTTAATAGGAAACTATTTTCCCCCAGGTTTTGCAGAATATTTAGTCTATTTCTGTAAAAATGACAACATTTTTTACAGTGTATTGATCATGGCCACAATAATTCATCATATGATGATCATGAACTATGGCAGATTGCAGTAGTCTGCAGTGCCATCCACAAGTTAGCACTCAAAACTGACATGCAAAATAGGGAGGGGGGTGGGTTGAATCATTTTGGAGGGTACAGTACATGTGCTCTGTTACTTTATTTGACCAATTCCTTTAGCGAATCAGACTTTAAAACAATGCAGACAGCATGCACAAATAATCAACGTTATCAGCAGTTTCAGTTCATTCTTCCCAGAATTTTTTCTCTGTCTTTCTCAGACATATGGTCTATCTGGTCTGGATTAGCGGTGAATATAGAGAGAAGAGACATGCTGATCTCTTTTTGTTAGAGTTTCATAAACGGCTTTAGCTGTGGTCAAGGAAGGCGGGAGATTTGAGGTGGTGGGGGGAAGGGTCGAGGACGAGCCGGCTGTGATGGGTCCCTGGGAGTCTGGGAGATTTCGAGTTCGAAATGAGGCAGACTTTTGAACGGTCCCACTCCGATCTCAGTGGATGGGACAGATCCGACAGACAGCCACAAACTCTCCCTCCACATGACTATCTCCAAGATCATCCATCAGACCTCAGACAGCCTCCGTCTCCTCCACTATGTGTCTTTCTCCTCTCTCTTCTGAAAATTTATAATAAATGAGTGACTGACACGGTGCTGACAGAGAAAAGATTAACAACACTCACATTTCTCACCTCACTGTTGCCTGAGATGCACTAGATAAGTGGTTGTCAGTGGGAAAACGTTCACTCATACACACTTCTCAAAACAAGAAAAGTGTGTTTTATTATTGTTGGGTGCTGAAGCACATCATTTGTTTCTTCAAACTCAGCAAGTCTAAAAAATATAAACCTGCTGACACATATGTTAATATATCAGGTATGTTTACTGAATGACTTTCTTATGTCCTCTATGCAGAACTGGTAGCAGGGGTACCTCGAGGGGCACACAACTTTGGTTATGTAAGTATACAGTCCTAATTTGTTTCCTGTGTTTCTGTCATGGTTATGGAATCAAAGGTCAGTAGTAAGGGTCAAGGGGGAAGGAAGAATGTGAGAAACATTTGAGAGGTTAGTCCACATTTGTACTAAAACTGAAACATTTGTTTATTCAAATAAACAAAGAAAGGCTGTATGTTTTGTAGAGACTGTTATTCGGGTTCAAGTAAAACCTCTGAGTCACTTGTGGAAGTGGATGTCAGTTTCTCATCTGGATGTGATTTGAAGTCTTAAGAAGGAATTCCCAATTAGGGTTGAAGCATCTAGGACACAGGGGTGTCCCCTTTGGCCCTCAATTAAACAGAATCCTATTCAGCTGGATGGGTGGTTTGTGCAGCAGACAGTGAATTTGGGTTGTTTTTTATATTCTTGGGTATTAGCCATATGTGGCTTTGTATGATTTAGGATCTCAGTCATATGTGCCGCCATAAAACATCCACTAAGTTTATTCTAGATGTAATTATTAGAGTGCTAAATGCATGAAACATGAAGAAAATCCCTCTGGTTTGGAGTAGAGGACAGGCGTGTGGTCAGATACATCAGAATCATGACTGTCGTGAATGGAAACAGTGTTTCATGATTGGATTTTTCTCTTTTTGTAGGTGGCTGTAATCAACACAACAAACCTGACATTTATTCAGAATTTTACTGGGGAGCAGGTGAGTGACTGTCCAACCTTTGGAGCGTCTGGTTTCTGTTTAGTTTTTAAACTTTTTCTAAACGTGTTATTTATTCACTATGAATTAATTGCGGGAGTTGTGGGTCAGTTCTGAGTTCTAAGAATGCAGCAGATAGTCACATTCTAACATACTTTATTATAATCGTATATGATTGCTCCTCCATCGTAAGCCAGAAAGCTAAAATCAGGGTGTGAAAGTGTGTAGTGTGACTGCACTGCACTGCACATCTGGTTACATGTGAACATTTAATAAATTAAATGCTGCCATAATCAATAGAAATTGTATACAAACATTTATTTTAATGATTATTATTACTCTTTTGAGTTTTGCCTTCCACAGCCAATAAAAGCACAATGTTAAATATATATATATATATATATATATATATATACGTCTTGACTACATTGGACTCCAGGAAGTTTTTGAATGAGACGCATCTTTAACTGCATTCTAATGCAGCAGAAGATATTTGTCTTAGAAATGTCTCCCATTTCTCTCTTTAATGTTACATTTCTATTTATCATATGATTTAATTTTTATTTTTATTTTTTGCAGATGGCCTCTTATTTTGGATACACTGTTGCAGTGACTGATCTAAACGGAGATGGGTAAGTCAACATGAAAATTAATGTCCAATGACATGTCGCAAAATGGTTGTTCCATGCAAGATGTGGTGGTAAATGATTAAGTCTGTCTACATTAAGTTCATTCTTATAAAATCTAAGTTTGTCCCCCCATGTGAGGCAAGTCAAAAATAACATTTTATTGTCATAGTACTGTAGGTGTTCCTCACGGTCTGTCTTCATTGAAACAAGGCTTTCTTATCGGCCCACATTATTTGTGTTGAGCTAATTTAATTTACCAGCTCATGCTGTATTTAGTTACAGTACAAGGAGTATTCAGAACTAAATAGGACCATATAAATTATATGAATAGGACCATGTGGTTTTATATGGGGTTTGGCTTATTTAGACTCATGCTTTAAGCTCTGGTTTACTTGACCCTTATATAAATGCTAACATCGTCCAGGGGGGAATTTGATATGCATAAAATTTGTTTCTAATTTGGTCTTATGAGGATACAAAACTTTGCTGACACATCAGCGCCAAAGCTCCTTCTCTTATGTCTGAAATGCTGACATGTGTTTATGCCATTAACTGAAAGGCTTACTTACCAACTGTACATAGTTGAATAGACAGTAAAACAGCAGTACACACAAAGAAAAAACGGTTAAATGATACACCAGCATTGACCAACGTACAGAGTGAATTACATGTGAATTTTTCTACAACGTTTCACTCCATTTTATCATGGAATCTTGCCACCATCTTTGTTGGTTTTACTGTAGTCCAGGTTATTCTCAGAATGCCCCATTCCAAACTGTAGGAACAGTTTGGTATCCATCCATCGGTCCTCATGCAGTCCAAGACACACTCCTAAATCCATATCTCCAAGCAAAATGTCTCTGTTTTGTATTATCAGCATTTATGAGATATATACTTTATCCTCCGCCATGATACTGTCATGCGCTGGCTTGTCTTTGTCTTCTTTGATGGCTCATATTTTACAATGGTTCATTGGTGCACTTCCTTGCAAATATCGCTGTCTTGTAACCTCAAGGGTGATGTCCATTTATGATTTTTTGACTTCAAACATGCACTATAAAGCTGCAGGTCTATCCAGTTGTTAACCATCCATACAGTTTCCGAGTAAAGCATCTTCAGAACAAATACATGTACAATTTATGTTACTTATGGGTCTCTAAATATTTAAAACCTTGAGGTGTTTGTGTCAAATTTGTGAGTTTATGTGCACACACAGGCTAGATGACGTGCTAGTTGGAGCTCCACTCTACATGGACCGTGAGTTTGAGAGTAAACCTCGTGAGGTGGGCCGTGTGTACCTGTACCTGCAAGAGGACGTGCTTCTCTTCTCCCCTCCAATCACACTCACTGGAACACACCTGTTCGGCCGGTATGGAAGTGCCATCGCCCCTCTCGGAGATATCAACCAGGATGGCTATCTGGGTAAGTGTTCGTGTTAATACGCTTTTAGGGTGTTTTGTTGCTTGATTCAAGAGTTTTTCAGTGAGACAGATGTTACATATACACCCCTTTCCTATTTGCCTGTTCCGTGTAGGATATCCTGTCTCTCTATCTCACACTTGAAATGTACGGTTCTAACCAACAGGAAGGGTAAAATGAGTGATTTGGTGCCCTTGTCTGCATTTTCCTGTGAAGAGTTGGGTGTGAACCACTCTGTTCCGTGTGTATGTATTTTGTTGAATCTGCAATGGATGGTCGTGTAGTTTATATTTCTGCTGCTATTCAATCACTAATATTGCAAAATAAATTAATTGTGCAAAAAACGTATATGATTGAAAAATCTGCAATAAATCATATTTAAATAAATTAATAGTTTAGAAATGTATATTAAATACTGTAATAAATGTAAAAAATAAATTGATTTTATAAATGTAAATTATGAATGTAAATTCACATTTATAATTTTGGGCAGAGAATTGAATGTTTTGGCAGAGCATCAAGAATTCTGATTTGGGCACAAAGAAAAAGCATTTGTCTATTTATTATGAATTTTTAAAGATTTCCTTATGCATCTGAAAGAAACCAGGTGTTCATGGGTGGAGTTCAGACCAGACTAATCAGCCACAGATCATCTCAATCACTGCAGACAGACTGAGTTGAGTTGGAAACACTGGTTTTCTTTTGTAAATGGTCACTGTGTGTATATGTGCATGTGTGTGTGTGTGTGTGTGTGTGTGTGTGTGTGTGTGTGTCCACGTTCAGTCTATGAATTAGCTCCATATGTTACTGTAACATGATCTGATATGTCAGTGTAATTTAAAAATTACACCAGATTTGGATGAAAGTAAGATGGGGATATGATATCCATACATGAGATCTAAGCCACCTGATGCTCTGATTTCCAAAAGCATGTTGTCATAAGACTTTACAACTTGAATGAAATGCCATTGTGCTTAGAGACTCTTGTATATAAGAGTATTGTATATAACATGTCTGTGTGTTTGAAGTAAATGGCCCTATGGTAAAAAAAAACACACAGGAATTCATTTTGTGCATTACTTATGGGTCTTGATAATTTTTTTCTGGTGATGTAAAAATAAAGCATTATGAGATGATGCTGCCTTGAAGTTTTGGAGAATAATGACTAAATCAATAACTGATATGATCATAATGAATCTGAACCATACACTTTATCTCTGTTACACCAGCCATATGGCTGCACTGGAGTGATGAAGTGATACTTGTCACAGTGTCTCCGTGTGTTTTTGTACATCTGCTGTTGTTTGACTCTCTGCTGCTCTGGGCTTTGTTTGTTCAGGGGTTTTTCTTTTTTTTATGAAACAAGAAAGTGTTCACTATATTAAAAAGAATAATAATAATAATAATAATAATAATAATAATAAGTAATCTGAACAGTTTAAGACATTATTGCAATTAATATATATATATATATATATATATATATATATATATATATATATATATATATATATATATATATATATATATATATATATATATATATATATATATATATATATATATTATTTTTAAAAGTACATATATAAACTTGTAATAATATTTAAATTTGGGCCAGGAAAATAGATTAGGCCTTTGAACATATATTTTTTATATATGCCTATTATTTGGTTTCTTATGTCTGTAAAATTGAGATTGAGATTCCCTCCACTATGGAATGTAGTGTATGTATGCAGTTGATTAAGGCCAAACCACATAATTAAGCATCTTGTAAAGTGTCAAAATGAATTTGCTCTCGTATATATTATGCTGTTGTTTTTCGTCGACAGTCTGACTGTTAATGCTGGAGGTCTTTTGGCACTGTGCCAGCTACTGTGCCCACTATCAAAAAACAGGAAAAGGAAATGATCAAGAATCATCAACAGCACGCGACAGATATTTATAGAAAGGAACTTGCCCAAGAGAAACAATGAAACAGAGCATTATTGCATACGCTGACGCACATGCACATACACACACGGTGGTCCAGTGGAGGGAAATGAGCGCTTTCTTGTGGTGATGGTTTTATTTTTCTAAGTGTAATTAAATTTTTATTTCCTTTCTACCTCAGAACAGTTTGCATAGCTTAAAAGATTTCCATGAGCACACATTCATCTAAGTTCTGTCATTAGTCATGGGCTCTCTCTTTCCCTATTCTGTATTCTTTTATCGCTTTGTTTTTGTAAGTTCTTTGCAGCTTCTTAGTTATTTTCATTACAGAGTGAGGAATTCGATCAGGGATACTCAAAGCCTTAAATTCAGATCCCTATAAGGTTATCTGCAGACATAACTATCCTTAACAACATCATTATTTTTAAGGGTTCAGTTGCAGTTTCTATGTCTACACTACAACCAAGTGACACAAAAGGACAAAAACGCCATTAAGGCCAAGCACGATAATTATAAGGATAACGATAAAGATATAGTTCTAAAAATCTTTCTCAATATTAAAGAATAGCAGAGTCCACACTACAACTATAACGATAAAGGCATAGAGAAACGGTATCATTGGAATCATTTTCAGAACTATTTTTTTCCAGCTGATGAACGATTTAAACATTGACATCCAATCAGAATCCATCCTGATGTAATGAACCCGAGGATTTAAAGCGGCAGATGCACATGCGCTCAGAATAAAAAGACGATATCATTCGCTGGTGTGGACGCTAATATCGTTATCTTTATAGTTATCTTTATAGTTATCGTTCTTGGTGTGAACCGGGCTTTGTATATTCAAAAAGTCTGTGTACACCGCTCTAGTTTTGTTCCATCAACTTGCGTGTAGTGTAGAGAGTCTTGAGGATTTGTGACTTCACATTGATTTGATGCTGGGGTGGATGTGTATATACAATATATATGACACTTTACAAGACATTTAATTGTGTCTTCGGATGTTCATTCATGTTTATTTCATGCTATAACTAGTAGGAAGAAACTATCTGTTCACGTTCCATTGATGCATAGTTGCATTGTATTTCACATGGACTATGTTGAGTGAAAATATAAAATGTCTTCAGCACTGTTTTAATAAATATATGAGGCTGCTATGCATTTAGTTATGGCTGTGATTGCTTGTTACTGAACACTTTTAAACCAAATGAAAGCCATATATCATTACTATTATGAGATAATTCAGTGGCCCCTGGTAATTTTCTAAAAGTGGCTCTAAAGTAATGTTATGTGCATATCCCTGACATTGATCTTTATAGAGCCTGTTTGCTCAAGATCCCCTCAGTCGCTCTGTTCCTCTACCTTTCTGCCCTTCAGTGGGCATCTCTGTCTGCATCAGCATTTCTCTGTTTCTTCAGTGTTCCTCTTGTGTGCATGTGCTGCTGGCCAAATGTAGGTTAATGACTTGAGCAGCACTGCTGGCAGGAGGAACACTTGAACAGATAACCCTATCCCGGAGATTTGTTGGCCATGCAGTATTGGACTTGTGTTTGTGCAAGAGTCTGTTATTGTTCTGTAATAGTCCCTCAGTGCCGAAGAGAGAAGAGCGGTCACTCCCTGTGGAGCTTTGTATAAATCATCAGTATTCTTTTCAACATCTCTCGGTTCCTCTCCAACATGTCAAACACTGAAATAATCAATAATAAATCATTAATGACAAAATGGAGCCGATCCAAAAGTATACTGTAGCACTCAGTACTGTATGAAAGCCTGTTTTTATGTTAGAATAAAAACTAAATCCAACTTCATGATGGACTTCATGACTTTATTTATCAAAATCTATTTTTATCTCTTCATATCTCACAGTTACAACTTCATGTCTTTCCCTATCTCACAAAGTGACTTTGTATATTGCAAATGAGTTATTACAAAATAGTTGATATCTCTAAATTAAGACTTTATTTCTGACGATGAAGAAATTATATAACGTTGCAATTATATATTTCACATTTAGATCTTATAGAGTACTTCTCAATTGAGACTTTATTTCGCAGAATTGAGACTTTATATCTCAATTGCAACTTTGTCTAAAAATTTTCTCACTGTTTAGACTTTGCATCACATTGCAACTTTATACGTAGCTCACAATTAGGATTTTAAATCTTACAAGTGCGATTTTAAATTTCACGTTGCGGCATTGTCTAACAACTGCAACTTCACAACTCACATTTGCGACTTTGTCTCATGTTGTGACATATCTCACAATTGCAATTATATTTCTCAGAAGTGGGATTTTATATCTTACTTTTTATACATTATTCCCCATAATTGTGACTTTATAGCATAGTTTAGACTTTAAATCTTGTGGGCCCTATTTTAACGATCTAAATGCAAAGTGTAAAGCGCACGGCGCACTCAGGGCGTGTTTTTTATGGACCAAAAAACAGTTGGTGCGCCCTGGCGCAGGGTCTAAATGGGTTGTCCCTATTCTCTTAATGGGTGTTTTTTGGGCATAACGTGCAATAAACCAATCATAGTCATCCCATGACGGATTTGCTATTAACATGACGGAATTTGGCAAGCGTAAAGACAGAACGCGTCTCCGAAATAAAACAGAGCTGGTCGTGTGCGAGCAAATAGATTTTTCTATTTGATACATGCGATGACTATCCATTACTCCATGTAGGCATTTATATATATATTTAATGAGCCTACAAAAAATTCTTAGGCATTGCAATCCTTAAATTTTTCATATTTGCCATGTTTATGTGCTGCTGTGCGTCCCTGTGTTTAATAAGCAGGGATTACATATGTTGTGGACCTGACTATACTAACAAGCTCTTTAAATAACAAAGAAAAAAACATTGCGCCAGACTTTAGACCGGGTTTTGAGTTGGTCTATGGCGCAGTGTATTTTCAGCTCCTTAAAATAGCAATGCACCAGCAATGCACCTGAACATACCTCTTTTTTAGACCAGTACACCCATGGGTGCACAAATGGTCGCAAATGCATTTGCTAATTAAGCGACATTGCGCTGGACAGGTGTATTATAGGGCCCTGTAACTCACAATATGAAAACTCACAGTTGGAACTTTATTTCTCTGAACTAATTTTTAATTAATTAAATGTTTTGACTCTGATGAAGAAACTGGCTTCCATAGTTAGCAAATTGGAAGTACATCTTATATATGCTGTTATTGATCAAATATAATTTCTCCATCCTTTTCTTACTCAGACGTGGCAATAGGGGCTCCATTCGCAGGGGAAGATCGTGGTGGCAGGGTCTTCATCTATAACGGGCAAAAATCTGGGCTGATGTTACAGGCATCTCAAGTGCTGAAAGGTGAATGGGCCTCATCCGCCATCCCAGCAGGCTTTGGATTCACCTTGCGAGGAGATTCTGACCTCGATAACAACCAATACCCTGGTGAGTAAAGAAAAACTTTAAGTCTCTTACTCTCTCTGTTTACGCAAGTTTCTGTTAAGACAATCATGCTTAGGAACTGATGTAAGCCAGGGAGATTATATGTAGGAAGAATAAAAGACTGGACCGAGATATACAGGTTATATTGTTGCTCAGTCTTCCGCAGAGTGTGATGAAATCCATGTAATTTCCGACACTCTCTGATGTTTCAGCTCATTTTCATTGAGACTAAGTGACTTGAGGTTTACCTGAGAAGGTCAGATCTTATTGAACTTTTTTTTTAAAGTTGATCATTTTGAGACTATGAAGATAAATATTTGTAGGTGACTGAACAGGCGATATATAGCCTGTGTGTGTGTGTGGGTGGACAGATTGTTGTGTGGCAGATGTTGACTGGGTTAACTTTAAAGCAGTTAAATACAATTTTCAGCAAAATGTTTAAATGATTTGGAAATCATTCTTTTGATGTAAGGCATTCAATTTTAAGGTGGATAAAATGTCCAGTTACACTGCTATTCAAAAGTTTGTGGTCGGCAAGATCTAAAAAAAAATGTCTTATGTCTATCATGGCTTCATGTATTACAGTAAAACTGTAATATTGTTGATTTTTTTTTTTATGATTTAATATTTTTATTTCTTTGCTAAATAATAATTTCAAAAGACCATAATTTATTTGTAATAGAAATCTTTTGTAACATTACAAATGTATTTGGTGTCCATTTTGATCTATTTTATGTGTTCATTGAAAAAGAAAAAGAAAAAAATGACATACTGAGCCCAAACTTTTACTGGTGGTGTATTTTAACAAAATATTATTTTTTTTTACATTTTTATTAAGAGATTAACATTACAAACTCTGCAGCTTTGGCATTTAGCATTATATGTATATATACATAACACAGTTTGTAACCGAGTCAAGTCACACTTCATCACTGTGTTTTGGACTGAGTGCACAACATTGAGGCTGATTGTTTATATATATACTGTATGTGCCAAGCTTCAATCACATTTTCTACAGTACAGTAGGTCGGTTGGTGCAACTTTGCAAAACCTGACTGGTACAATTTCAGTATGACTAAAGCATTTACATGATTGTTTAGGATCAGCTTTGTTATGACTGAAAACAAACTTTTAAAGTGTTCACATACAAATTTGTTATATAATGTGATGTGTTATGGAACTGTGTCCATACAAACGTAGTTGATCTGGAATATGTACTGAACTGACTTGCTTTCGGACAAAAGAGCCTCAGGTTTCCTAGTTGAGGTCTGGGCATCCCAGCTAGTGTTTATAGTTTAGTGTTTATTGATTTGAACTGCCAGAGTTAATATCCAGAGCTGTCTGAAGAACACAGATGTGCATGTTTTCACAATCCATCACAGCTGTGCCATAATCTTGTTTTGACTAACAGAAATATGAATTAATAGTTTCATTTAAACTATAAAAACATCCAGTGTGTTTCTAAAGCTTAACTCTGCTGTAATGCCTTAAGCGCATTTCAGCAAAAATAGAGCAGTGTGTTCATTCTTTCTGTCCTTTAATCACCTCTTTCATTTTTTAATGGCATTTTACAAAATCATCAAAGCAGATGCTGTCACACGATTTCTTTAAAGAGACAGGAAGTCATAACATCAGGCAACTTATATGCACATGTGTGTGTTGCGCACAATATGCTCTAATAAAATAAGTTTTTTCCATACATTAAAACCCTCAATGGATGGCAAAAGGATCACACATGCACACAATGATGCTGAACAGACCCAGAAAGCAAAACGAAAGAAAGAAAACAGGTTTTCCTGTTTCTTCTTTTTAAAATGGATAAATTGAAGCTTTTTAGAGATTTGCTCTCAGTAATCTTGTAAGTAAGTGTAAATCATCTAATTGGCCTTTTATTATTTAATTAATGCATATATGTGTGCTACATTTTCACTTTCTTCAGTTCATTTAGATCAAAGTATTCCTCATTTGTAAGTTGCTTTGGGTAAAGCCATCTGCTCTTGAATAAATGTAAATGGGATGTTTTTTTAATTTGATTCTTTGAAGTATGTAAATAAAGTTGGTAATGGTTTCATGCACCAGAAATAGTCATAATTAACTTTTGTATGACTATTTTATACTTTGCAGAGGGATAGTTCACCCCAAAATTAAATTTGTCATTTATGCATCCTCATGTTGTTCCATACTGGTATGACTTTCTTTCTTCTGTGGAACAGAACTGGTCCCCAAAACTTTTTAGTTAGTAACATTCTACAGAATATATTAAAAGAAGAAAAAGAGTAATTTAAGTTTAAAACATCATAAGGGTGAGGGACAGAATTCAAACTGTTGTGTAAATTATCCCTTTATGCATCATATATCTTCAGATTGGTTGTGCTTTTGTCTTATTGAGCCGCAATTTCATGTTCAGTATGGACAAACTATTGCTTGTTGCTGGAAACTTGGTCGGCACATTGTTTTAATATGTCTACATAGATTATAAGAACAATTTTATTTTAAAATATTTATTTTATTCATTACATGTTATACAGTATTGTTCAAAATAATAGCAGTACAATGTGACTAACCAGAATAATCAAGGTTTTTAGTATATTTTTTATTGCTACGTGGCAAACAAGTTACCAGTAGGTTCAGTAGATTGTCAGAAAACAAACAAGACCCAGCATTCATGATATGCACGCTCTTAAGGCTGTGCAATTGGGCAATTAGTTGAAAGGGGTGTGTTCAAAAAAATAGCAGTGTCTACCTTTGACTGTACAAACTCAAAACTATTTTGTACAAACATTTTTTTTTTCTGGGATTTAGCAATCCTGTGAATCACTAAACTAATATTTAGTTGTATGACCACAGTTTTTTAAAACTGCTTGACATCTGTGTGGCATGGAGTCAACCAACTTGTGGCACCTCTCAGCTGTTATTCCACTCCATGATTCTTTAACAACATTCCACAATTCATTCACATTTCTTGGTTTTGCTTCAGAAACAGCATTTTTGATATCACCCCACAAGTTCTCAATTGGATTAAGGTCTGGAGATTGGGCTGGCCACTCCATAACATTAATTTTGTTGGTTTGGAACCAAGACTTTGCCCGTTTACTAGTGTGTTTTGGGTCATTGTCTTGTTGAAACAACCATTTCAAGGGCATGTCCTCTTCAGCATAGGGCAACATGACCTCTTCAAGTATTTTAACATATGCAAACTGATCCATGATCCCTGGTATGCGATAAATAGGCCCAACACCATAGTAGGAGAAACATGCCCATATCATGATGCTTGCACCTCCATGCTTCACTGTCTTCACTGTGTACTGTGGCTTGAATTCAGAGTTTGGGGGTCGTCTCACAAACTGCCTGTGGCCCTTGGACCCAAAAAGAAAAAATTTACTCTCATCAGTCCACAAAATGTTCCTCCATTTCTCTTTAGGCCAGTTGATGTGTTCTTTGGCAAATTGTAACCTCTTCTGCACATTTTTTTTTAACAGAGGGACTTTGCGGGGGATTCTTGAAAATAGATTAGCTTCACACAGACGTCTTCTAACTGTCACAGTACTTACAGGTAACTCCAGACTGTCTTTGATCATCCTGGAGGTGATCATTGGCTGAGCCTTTGCCATTCTGGTTATTCTTCTATCCATTTTGATGGTTGTCTTCCGTTTTCTTCCACGTCTCTCTGGTTTTGCTCTCCATTTTAAGGCATTGGAGATCATTTTAGCTGAACAGCCTATCATTTGTTGCACCTCTTTATAGGTTTTCCCCTCTCTAATCAACTTTTTAATCAAAGTACGCTGTTCTTCTGAACAATGTCTTGAACGACCCATTTTCCTCAGCTTTCAAATGCATGTTCAACAAGTGTTGGCTTCATCCTTAAATAGGGGCCACCTGATTCACACCTGTTTCTTCACAAAATTGATGACCTCAGTGATTGAATGCCACACTGCTATTTTTTTGAACACACCCCTTTCAACTAATTCAACTAATTGCCCAATTGCACAGCCTTAAGAGCGTGCATATCATGAATGCTGGGTCTCATTTGTTTTCTGAGAATCTACTGAACCTACTGGTAACTTGTTTGCCATGTAGCAATAAAAAAATATACGAAAAACCTTGATTATTCTGGTTAGTCACATTGTACTGCTATTATTTTGAACAATACTGTACATCAGCACACATGGTTACCTTTCCTGTTTACAAGCCATTTCATTCGAGTGTTTGGTTTGGGGTTAATGTGAGATTGAGTGTGAACTTTGTGGTTAAATGCAGGGTTGAGGTCAAAGGTCAAGTGCCATTCATCATGACAGCAGTGGAGATGTGCCCGTAACATTGCACATTCAGAAACAATTACTTTACTAATTTGAGACAAAAACACATTTTAAATTCCAAATGGTAACACAGAGAATCGGAATGTCATTCAGTAAAAAAAAAGGAAAAAAAAAAAGATTTATGATCAGAATTCCCCTTCACAATATACAGTATTTCTACATCATAATACTTCCAAAAGATTGGAAATGTTGTTTGTGTATGAAATTGATGTTACATTCAGGACCCATTAGAACTGTGTTAAGAACTTGGGTGGGCACCTTATATCCCTTTAGTGCGCCCTCAAAAATGTGAATTTACTCCCGATTTCCATCCAGACATCTACAGGGAGGAGTTCATTTCAAATGATTTTGGAGGGGAAGAGATGGATGCATGTGTGATTGTATGTCAGGTGAGATGAGAGAGAAATTCTGAGCTGGAGGAAAAAGAGAGGATTGCATTAGTTGGCTGTGGTTCGGCATTACATTGGCTAGAGGATGAAGATGACTATAACAGACTCCGTCCTAAAGTTACAGTTTAAGTGCTTGAGCTTCTTCCATCCCCTCCCTTCATCATTCCACCTCCTATTAACCTATTCCTGCAGTTAAGACCCTTGTGTTGGGGTGGCCAGAGGGTTTGACCTGAAAGATTGGAGGTTGACTCTTGCAGCACACACACACACACACACACACACACACACACCTCACTGCTGTTCTGAGGAAGTATTTTAAAGAGCACACAAATGGACTTTCCAGATGTGAGAATGTAATAAGATTTAATTATTCTGTCATCATTTCTGCCTCACAGATATAAGGTGAAAGCTCGGGCCTTCATGGTGTGCGTGTGTCTGTCAGTAGGCTTTAGTGTGCGTGTTTCTGTCCATTGTGTTCGAAGTGTGTTTTCTGTCACAAAACCAAAAGCTGCTGACTCTGGTTTACAACGGGCTCTTTGCCAGGGGTGTCTTGTTCCTGAAGGCAGGACCTGATGGAAAGCGAAGCCAGCGATCAACCTCCGTGAAACAGGAATCAAAGCCGCAGTCTCTGAGCACTCATTAGGGTGCTGGAGCTGTTCTGGAACATTCCTGCATATGAGGCTCAGAGTTTTCCTGACTGAAAGCATCCCTCCAGGACCGATTTCAACTCTTTCTTCCTATTAATGCTTTGTACAATTTAGAGAAAGTGTTCTCTCGCTCAAGTTTGATGAAATGAAACCGACCTGTGTGAAGGTTAAAGTTTAATGTTTAGTTTTTAGCAATTCTATACTTATCACAACAACTATTTCACCACCAAAGAAATCAAACCTCTAATATTGTAATAATGTCTGAGCGGGTGTCAGAATCTACTTTTTGCTATGGTTTATGTTGGTTCAGTTATACATACTAGTTTAATGAGATGTCAGAGATGAATGAATGGTTATAGCTTTAGCAGAGGAAACAGAGGAAGCAACGGACCACAAACACACACACACACACACACACACACACACACACACTGCCAGTATTTCCACTGTTTCATCTCAGGTGCAGGAGGTGTGTTTTGTGTGCACAGACCTGAATATTTGATGACAGTATACACTGTCATTCAAAAGTTTGGGTAATATTTTATAATATTATAAGTCTTATTCCAGAGTGACTCATTTATTATGAATATTTCATGCTTTTCCTTATTCTTATCAAAATATGCGAAACAAAAAATGATTTCATTGTTTTAGTTTTGACAATATGGATACTAATGCCATCCAGGAAAAACGCAGTACAAGTAAGCAAGTGTTATCAATCAGTTTGATGGATTCTCTGGGGTTTTGTGGCATTAGTTGGTTTGTCCTCCTTCCATTAGATTTACAAAGTAGTGATGGAGATCACATTGTTTTAATTAAACCTAATCGCTTAATTTCTCTGAAGGCCCTGGTTTATTTAAACTACAATACAATGCTTCCACTGCATCACATTAAAATCTCATGTAGGTTGAAACTCAGGTTTATCATGCCCACCTTTATTAAGAGAAGAAGGAAAGTATTCAGTGTGCTGTATTTACCTTCTTCTTAATCAGATGTGGCTGTGTGCACCTCTGAGTAGAATGAGATTAAAGCCTCACACATTCTCTGGGGCTCTCTGGGGTTCCTCACTGGGTCTGTTCAGGGATGGCAGGTGATGTAAAGAGTGAGACTGGTAGAATGAGAAACGGGTCGACGAATCTTTAATGGAGTCTGCTGGAGGCCCAAATCACTTCCAGCTGTAGCGTGCTTTGAAGCTTTATGATCCAGCTACTCCTTCTCTTTCTTCCTCTTTCTCTTGCAACACACATTTTTCTGTATCATATTGTATCCATCCTCCAGCTTTCATATTTCACTCTCTTTATAGATTTGCTGGTCGGTGCATTCGGAGTGAGTAAAGTTGTGGCCTACAGGTGAGCAATTTTACACTCGACATAAACCATTTTAATACAGCATTATCAAAATGTTGAAAAACATATTTTTACATTTTATACAAGTACTGGTGAATATTTGTGAAATGATGTGCATCATAAAAAGTAATTCGAGTTTTGTGTTTCTCAGCTTTTAGTCTCAGAATTTAAATGATGCCAGTGTTTTGAATTATTATCATGAATTATTATAAGTGATATACATTTTTCCCAGTTTTCTACTACAGTCACATGCTTTCCCCATTAGAGTGACCAGCACAGAAACCACCTGTGTTTGAGGTTTAGCTGGAAGGAAACCTGATACATATGAAGCCGTTTTTCTCCGTTCTATGATGTGATTGTAACACATTTTCAAATTGCATAACATAAAATATTGAAATGTCTGGCTTCATAATGCATTCATGAAGAATTCCTTAGCTGTAGTTGACAGGAGTACAGTCAGCGAACATTATCTACAGACTTGTGGCATGTCTAGTCTGAGTACCCAAGACTTCGATTGGGTGTTTCGGATCAGGTTTCCTGCAGAAATGTTTCAAAATAGTCCCTTTTTTCCTGCCTCAAAGCCACCAAAAACACACAGGCAAATTAACATGTCTCAGCACAGAGTCTCACGCACTAGCAGTGTCTTGGTGTCAGTGTTAAAGCGATTAGCTGTAGTGGGCTCTGGTGTATTTGTGTAAGATAACATTTCCACTGTTAATCCAGTTTGAGTGCTAGTCTCAACAGAACGAGAGACCGGAGCAGAACAGAGACTGACCTCATGTTAAGTTCTCATTTACTCGGCTTGTCTGATGTTCTGTTAGAATATGACTCTGAATGTTTAGTTCATAGTTAAATGTTTTATAAGTGATTATTTATGTAATACTGTGCATTGAATGTTAAACACATCACCTTACACCTGTAAAATGTCTTATGCACTGACATTTACACTGGCATTAGGACTTCTTTTGATGTTAAAAATTATTTATGTATAGCTCCAGCTTCCCATTCAAACTCATTACTGCAATAATATATCAATTATATAAGTAATTTGTTATTTATTTTTGTAATATTGTTCCTGTTATATTGTCTCTCTCAATGCTAGGGCGAGGCCAGTGGTTACGGTGGACGCTCAGCTGATTTTGACACCCAGAATTCTCAATCCTGAGGACAAGTCCTGCTGCATGCCCAATTCTGATCTTATGGTAACCTGGTAAGTGTCAACTTCATTTATCCAGTGCTAGTCACTGAAGCATGCTCTTAGCTTCTGACAGAAAGGGTGACTCTTGTGCTTTTGAAAGTTCATGTTTTGATTTATCTATTCTAGACGAAGTGATGGGACGGTTATGTTGAACTTTAGTCCTGGTTAAAGGTAAACCAAAATAGTCTGGACCAAATAGCTGTGGATGACTGGGAGGTTTTAAAGTCATGTGGTCTGTAGTACCACATTACAGCAGTTTTTCTTCTTTGTGGTAAAAGTGTTTCTGGAAGTCTCAATAAATTCTTCCAAACTCAAACATACATACAACCCTGCATTCTTACCCCTTTTGTGGATGGACATTGTGTCTCACAAGTAGTGCCAGTGACTGTACACCTAGATCTGTTTGGCTGCTTGGGGTGCATGTGCCCGTGTGTTGGGGTTGGCATGGGGAAGAAAGAATCGGATGCTCTGGAGCGTCAAAAGAAAGAACTAAAGTGTGGAGTTCTGCAGTAACAAAAAGTAGCTTGGTAAAATAAATGTACAAACTGTGGTTAGAAATAGAGAGACTTTGAATCACACAGATGAACACCAAAACAGAACAAGACAGAGAAGAGAGCATAAAGAGATCCAAAGGATGGAAAAACCACAGTACTTAGATTAGATTAAAAAGCCTGGGAGAACATTTCTTGACATCATCAAGACAGTACAACAACTGTTGAATGGAATCAGCAGCTTTGAATGGGATATACAACAGGGTATCATCAGCGTATAGATGAAATGAAATATTGTGCCCTCTAATAATATTCCCTAATGGAAGCATATATAAGTTAAAAAGGAGCGGGCCCAAAATGGAACCCTGAGGGACACCACTAATAATAGGAGCTGAAGAAGAGAAAAAATTTCCCAATGATACGGAAAAGTACCTGTCTCTAAGATATGAAGTGAACAACTGTAAGGCTGTACTGTACCCTTGATAGCAATCAAATGCACTAAACGCCAACTTAGTGAAGTGTATATTTCTAATTTAATGCAATTCGTTTTTTATTCTATTATTATAATAATAGCAATATAATAATAACAATAGTAACAATAATAATAATTAATAGCATCATCAACAACTAGTGTAATGCTTTTGTTTGCATTTTTCAAATTTAATAAAAAAAGAAAAAAATGTGCTAAATGACTCATGTTAAACCACACACACATACAAGAGTGCCATTAAAACTCTGAGGAGTGGCCAGTAATTATAGATGGCAGATGGGAGGTAGAGTAAAGAAAAGTTGCAGCGGGTTCAGAACAGGGGTCGGGGTCGGGGTGGGGGGATGTCTTGGGGTTGTGTGATGTCAACCTCTGGGCACTGGAGTGTTTGTATTTGCGCGAGCCTTGTGCATGATTATGCATTTACCCTTGTCACAAGGGAGGAGAACTAACAAGTAATCATTAAATGATAAAGTGGGGCCACTTCCTCCCTTAAATATGCATACTCTCTCTCCTTTCTGTCTCTCACTGTACAGTGTACACATGACTTCGGCTGTGCATTTTCAAATGCACCACTACCTGGAGGGGTCATGGCAGGGTTTGCATGGTTAGAGCACAATGCACAAATGCTGGATTCCATCAGGCATGGCCTCATGGGTATTTCGTGTTGTTCATGAGGCACTGCATCCAGCTGTTTATCACAAATTTAAACTCAGACACGCTCATAACTGTGCAAGTGTGTGTGTGGTGGGGGGGTAAAGGGGTGTTTCTCATTAGATATATTTTGGTTGTATGTAATGCTATGCATAAGATTGGCCCTTTGGGCCATTAAGACTGCAGTTGTGAGTCCCCAAGCACAGATATCATTACACGTTCAACATAACTGAAATACAGTTATTGAGCACCAGCTGGAGAGGTGTGAGTGTGTTTTTATGCGCTCTCACCGGCTTACAGCATGTGTGTCAGTGAGTAGTTTGTGATGGGGTAGCATGTTTCAGTCCTACGTCCTGGTTCTATTTGTTCTTTGCAAATAAAGTTTTAGTTTTACACAAGAGCCCTGCAGGCAATAGAACTGCCATCTTTACATTCCAGTAAATTAATTGTGTGGCCCATAGCTGGAACGTCCGGTGCTGTGTCCGGATAAAAGTGTGTTTGTATGAGTGTTTGCATATTAGACTTCATCTAAAAAAGGCTTTTGAAATGTTATTACAATATTTAATGACAATATAGTATTTGTATGAGATCTTTGAGAAAATTAGAGAGGTTTTGTTCCTTTTTTCTGACAGGAACAGGAATTCACTCTAATTGCCTCCTCTATTACCGGACTATTAAAGAGATGGAGGGATAGAGAGATGATGCAAGGAAAAGACAGATGTATGAGAAAAAAATGAGGCAAATTTGATTAATTAATTAAATACTGAGGAGCAGAGTCCCTCAGCGTTCCACGTCTACATTCAGCTCCATGCTTTCTTTTTTTATGACTTAAATGTTAAAAAAGGTTATTGCTTTTCTGGCTAAGATATGCTGTACTTAATGTCTCTTTCTCTCTTTATTTTTTTCTCTCAGTCTCTCAGTAAATGTGTGTGCAAAGATCTCTGGGATTGGTATTCCTGATTATGTAGGTGAGTGAATTTTTTTATTTATTATTAATTAAATGCATTTTGTGTCATGTAATTTGAAGTATTGTTATCAGCAAATGTCTTGAAGAAATGAATTCCGCCACTCGTACATGTGGTTTCATTATAACAGTGGAAGTCTCTCCGTTTAACCTGGTTCTGGAGGAAATTTAAGCTTTTCAAAAAAGTGTTCAAAGCCTTAAACCAAACCAAACAACTCCAAATTAAATGCAATTTTGATTAAAAATAATAATAATAATAATAAATAAATAAAAATAAGCTTTTCAAAAAGTATTCAAAGCCTTAAACCATACCAAACAACTACAATTGTACCAATTAACTACAATTGTGATTCAAATAAAAAAAAGGTACTTGTACCTAAATCGACTACACATCCCATAAAGCATTACAAATCATCTTTGACCATAAAATCTAAAACTATTAACTAAAATAAATGTAAACAGAAATGTAATACTTTTATTGAAATAAAGACATTTGTTACTGAAATGTGTATTCAAAATAAATGCTTTTGAACTTTCTATTAATCAAAAAAGTCCTGAAAAAAATGTATAACTTTCCAAAAAAATATTAAGCAGATGGGTGTGGGGTGTGAGACAGGGTTTCTCAAACCTGCAACAGAATTCATTTAACTCTCAGTCAGTTTCAGTTTCAGATTCAACACAGTGCTACGTGATAGTGTCCTGTAATTGGTGATATCCTTCAGTCCTTTGCACAGTATAGCAGGGTCATTGGCAGCAAGCTGGATTCTCACCTTTTTAGAGTAGTTTCTCTTAGCCATTCTGATCTCCTTTGTCAGTGTGTTTTTGGCCCGTTTATACAAGACTCTGTCCCCAATCCTGTCAGCATCTTCTTTGGCATGACGGAGCTTTGCAGTGAACCATGATTTGTCATCGTTGTAAGTTAAATGAGTCCTGGTAGGAATGCATATATCCTCACAGAAACTAATGTATGATGTTACAGTCTCTGTGTGCTCGTCCAGATCGTTGGCAGCAGCTTCAAAAACACTGCAATCAGTGCAATCAAAGCAACCTTGTAAAATCCTGCTCTGCTTCATTAGTCCGTCTTTTTACAGTCCTTATTTCAGGTTTAGCTGATTTCAGTTTCTTCCTGTAGGTTGGTATAAGATTAACCAAACAGTGATTTGAGAGCCCCAAAGCTGCCCATATCCCATGCATTCTTTATTGTGGTGTAACAATGACCCAATATATTACTGTCTCTGGTGGGAAAAATAACATGCTGTGTATATTCTGGCAGTTCATTGGAGACATTTGCATAATTTAAATCACAGAGAATGATTATATCAGAGTCCATGTTTAGTTGTTCTGTGTCTGTGATCCGATCAGCCTGCTGTTGTTACACTGCGTTCACACATGCTTGTGGAAGAATGTAGACTGAACGAGGACTCTTGCGGCGATTAGAAAGGCTTACAGTTGATGAAGAGTGCTTCTAGATCAGGACAGCACATCTTCTTTGACGCTGATACATCCTTTCATTGATGTAGAAGCATGTCCTGCCGCCACACCATTTACCTGTTGATTCTGCATCGCAATCTGCTCTAAACAGCTAGACTATTTGATTGTTGTTCAGAAACCTTGGTAATTAACCTTAGGAACATGCCATTTTTATGGCCCAAAACCTGTTTTGTCCAAGCAGAAATGGCAGGAATTAAAGTCTGTAAAGTAGGAGCTAATAATAGCATGCCTGTCTTTGGCTCTCTCTTATAGCTCTGAGAATGGACCTGCAGCTGGACTGGCTGAAGCAGCGTGGAGCAGTTAAGAGGATCTTGTTCATGGACTCTCACCAGCACCAGAGAACCCAACAGTTGGTTTTGGGTCAAGGGGACCGCCAACATTGCCATAACTACACTGTTTACCTGCGGGTGAGGCTTATAGTCCACATGCAGCACATAACCTAGCTGAACTGGCCTCATCTTGATATTAAATTCTTGTTCTATCTTCAATACAACTGAACCCATGGGAGAGTTAATTGTGAGCCAAACCAAGCTCCTAATACAACAAGCCCTATTTGGATGGAATAAGCATTTTAAGAAAAAAAAAAACGAGACCAAAAATTCTGCTGGACCAAGATGACACAGGAATTAAACGCAGTCTTAAGGGTTTATGGGTGTTTATATGATAACACAGGCCATGGGAAATTTGACCGATATAGTCTCAGGCAATATGAACTATCGCTGTGATACTGCAAATGGCAGATGTATCCAACAAACATCCAGCAACATAAGAACATAAATTAGAAACAGAAAAATTAATAAATAACAATAACAATAATAAATTAGTTTATATTTATATTAAATCAAAGTTATTATTTTAATATATTTTATATTTATTATAATTATATTATATTATCACAAATTTCCAAAATTATATATATATAATTATTAAATAAAAATAATATAATACTTTTTATATATTATATTATATATATTACTAAAATATATGACAGATGCATAGAAGCATAATCGCCCTAAAACATAAGAACAGAAATTTGATAATTATGTTTTGTTATATTATTATTAGTAGTAGTAGTAATATACATTTATATAAAATTATACATTATTATTAAATACAAAAGTATATTATATTATTTATTTTTGCATTACATTTTACTATGCATCAAGGTAAAAATTTAAATAATTATAGGCATGAATGGCAGTTCACAAAGAATATGAGAAAATATTTGTGTTCGTAGCAATTTGGATTTGTGCAAATAAAGTGTGTCTTTTTATGCAGCAGCCCTGCACACTATAACAGCCTTGCAGCTTTTGTGTTCATAAGCTTTTCTTTCACAAATCCTTGTGCATTTCTGTTCAGAAACCTAAACATACATTCTCATTTTCTCAAATCCTTGTAACTTATTAAATGTATTAGCTGTATTTATTGCCCTTGGCTTTCTGAGGCAAGCATTTAGTTTAAAGGAAACAGATTGATATCAAAGGACAAAGATAATCAAACAAGTGAAGTAGAAGAACAAGTAATGGGAAACTAGGATGAGAGGGTAAAGAGTAATTCAGTTGTTTGCGTTCCACCTTAAAAAAAAAATATTTTTCTTAATTATGTGTGTAGGATGAGGGAGAATTCAGAGATAAACTGAGTCCTATCAGCGTGACACTGAACTACAGTCTGGACCAGGACTCCCCTCCACCTGGCCTCCAGCTGCGGCCCATTTTGGACCACTACAGCAAGACCTTCCACCATGAGCAGGTTTGCATGCAACAGGAATGTTTACCATTGTTTGTGTGAAGCTGCATGTGTGCATTTTTGTGCACCTTAAATAATACAAACAGGACATCATGACATGCAGGGTTTTTCTTTTTCTTTTTTTGAAAAGAAAAAGTAAAACATAAGTTCAATTCAAACTTGGAAAAAAAAGCAGAGAGAAGAATTGTTTTGCTCTCCCTTAGGCAAACATCCTGTTGGACTGTGGTGAAGACAACATGTGCATCCCAGATCTTAAACTTTCTGCTAAAATGTGAGTCATTGGGTCTGATGCATACAGTACATGTGTGTGCCATTGATCAATTGCTTGTGTATTTGTTTTGTATGCAGTGTTCTATCATGTATCAGTTGTTTCTGTTTTATAGCAAGTCATTCTTTGATTTTGGCCTTGTATTACAAGTTATTTTATATGCAGGTTTGATGTTTTTTTTTTATAGGGACCGGACTGAACTTATAATCGGGGATGACAACTTGCTTGTGTTGATCATTAATGCAGCCAATAGGGGTGAGGGGGCGTACGAGGCAGAGCTTCATGTGACCCTCCCACCAGAGGCAGACTATATTGGTGTGGAGCGCAGACGTGAGGTAAAAAACATTACCCATTATCCTTTTTAACTGTACATATACTGTATGTATACGTGCTCACTCGGGTAAAATGTTGGTGTTGTGTGATGTTTGTTCCAGAGGAGCATGTCAAGGGTGGGATTTAGATCTGTTTTTAGATCTGTGGGCTACTGGCCTGACAGTGGGAACACAGCTCAAGGGTCAAGGCCAATCTATCTATCTACAGTGTATCATGAACTCCGGTCTTGTGAAATATCATATTTACTAAATAGCTTTAAATACATCATGGTAAAATTCTAAATCTGTAATCCATCCTAACCCAGAGTTAAAAACACAAACATGAGCCCTGCAGTGTTTTTGATGTACTAATGAGGCAGAAATGCCGTGAATGTTGATCTAATAATGGGTAAGGTTTCTTATTAAACGTAGCCTAAAACATGCGTCATGTCTAGGTGTTCTCAGTAATGCATTGCTGAGATCTAACAGACTGTTTATTTCACTTCATACAATCCTGCATTCACTTATCTATAATTCATATCTTCTGCTGTCTTTCAGTCGTTCCATCATTCCATTCATGCATCACTGCCTCTTCCTGCATTAGACACTCTGTGGCACTGACTACAAAAGATTTGATTGCTCTCTGTCTGTCAGTTGTGAGTTTAACAGATGCAGTGTATAGCTAGTAATTGCAGCATGTGTTTGAGAGTGGCTCTTGATGCAATTCGCACAACTACATTAGCTGCTCTTTTGGGAACAGACCGGTTACGGTTTGACTCTCTTTTGGTGAGAGGAAGTGGTTGACAGAGGAGGGAGATGGAGAAAAAGAGAGACTGATGTAGGGGGTTGACGAGATGACAGGGGGAGAACCTCAGTGATGTATGATGTGATAATTCATCATGTATTTTCTCTCTCTTGTTTGCTGTCCTCCGTCCCTCCTTTGACTCTTTTTCATGGGCTTTTGTCAGGTATTGACCTGATTATTATTGCCCAGTTTTGTTTTCATTGATGTCATGCACCAATTTTATTTTATTTTACAGTTTAGAAGTAGAGTGTGTGTGTGTGTGTGGGTGTGTTTGTGTATGTACTGTATGTGTAATATATATATATTTGTAAGATGTTTTTGTCTAATGGTACAATTTTTAATTTGTATATAGATGCACAATAACATGCAACTTAATTTTTTAATATTTATTTATTATAAAAATATTTAATATTCTTAATAAATCTTTTTTCTCTCTGTCTCAGGATCTTCAGCGGCTGAACTGTGAGCACAGGACAGAGAATGATACCAGAGTTGTGGTTTGTGACCTGGGAAACCCAATGGTGGCTGAGACAAACGTAAGAGCCATGTAGCACAAATTCTGTTGATATAATGTAATATGTACAGTTTGATCCGAATATGAATGAATGAAACACACAGTACCCTATAGTGATACCATGATGTGAATGCTTGGCCAATGCTTTGCAATTGTATGGTACATATTTATTAAGCTATGGACATGTGGTGTACAATGTGCTTTCTTGCGTTACAGTGACAATAACAAACCGCAGTACTAAAGGGAGCGAAAGAGTTTCCTTTAAATGTCTTTGCAATTAAACCAGATATGTTATCATTCAGATAGCAAACTATAAACCTGTCAACAGACTAACTAACAGTCTAAGCGTAACTAACTTGCTCATCAATTTTTATTTCAAACAATTACCCTTATACAGCCACCATGACAAAAATTAATTGTGGCAAATTTTAAATACAATACATACTTGAGTTGATGTGTTGAGTATTTGTCAACACATAAAATCTGGCTTGTGTTCATATGCTTGTGTACAGTTGTGTATTCTTGCATGCTTGCATATGTTTTGGGTCTTAGCTTTCAGTGAGAGCTTGAATCCTTCAGTGCATTAACATAAATGAGCAAGACAGAGGAAAGAGGATTTTAGAGGGGTGAGAAAAGGGTAAGATAGCATATCAGTTTACTCCTTTAATAGGAAGATATTTAGCAGCACTGTCAGTTTGCTGAGACTTCAGGTCCTGTATGAGACACCTGCAGATGCATCACACACACACACTTGATCCTGTTCAGTCAAGAGAATGCTGAAACTGAAGCATATTACGTTGAATTAGGAGGTTCTTTCAATAATGAAACCAGAGATGAGTGCATAAATGTGTTCAAAGGTTTGTGGTCAGAATTGTGTTTTTTTTTTGTTTTGTTTTTTAAGAAATGAATGCAATTAATACTTTTATTCAGCAATGAAACAGATCAAAAGTAACTGTAAAGACATACAATTTTTACAAAAGATTATATTCAACAAGTCATTCTGAAAAAAGGTATTACTGTATCTACAAAAATATTAAGCAGCAGAACTGTTTCCGCTGTTCGCTATTAAGCACCAAATCAGAATTAGATTTCAGTTAGATTTCTGTAAAATCATGTGACACTGAAGACTCCAGTAATGGCTGGTGAAAATTTGGTATTGCCATCACAATAAATGTAACCGTAATTAAAAATTAATTAATTGTACATTTTATAAATTATATTATTAAAAGTTTATAATATTTCAGAAGTATTACTCTGAGGACTGTATATTACTCTGTACACAGTGTTTATCGCCATCTTATGATACATAGCTTGTTGTATTCCTCAGCTGTAAGTGGCTTTGGTTAAAAGTGTCTGCCAAATGAATAAATGTAAATGTTCTGTGTTTTTTGATCAAAGAAATAAAAATGATTCAGTATATTTTTATTTACAAAATTAAGGCTTGTTTTCAGAGTATATCATTTTCATTTAGGATTCATTTTTAACTGTTTATTTTTCTCAATATCTAAACAAAATTTAAAGATAACATTTTGTTTAATTTAATAATCAGATTGCATTTTTTCACATTTTAAACATAAACGTCACTATATTTTGTTAGGTTTTTGCTCAAAACAAGAAATTATTATTATTATTTTATATTTAATATTATTTGTACACTATATACTGCTGTTGAAAAAATGTTGATTGAGAAAACTCCAGAAAAATCCAGAAGGACACCATGTTTCTGTGTGTGCGTCCTCACTAACCCAGATGTTTTTGAGACTGCTTGCCTACTGGCCCCACGGACCCTCGGGAATGTGGCTGTTATACAGATGTGTTCATTCATGTGCCATTAAGGAGAAATATACATCTCCCTGATGATACGAGCACGTGTTGACTAAACACACATCCCTTACATAGTCTTTTTCTAGCACCGTTAATAGCTTGATTTGTGCATTGTCCTTCTCTCCTCTTTCTTTCTCTCCTATCTCTTTCTTCCCTGTATGTCCGTCAAATTGATGTTGAACATTGTTAATAAGAGTATGGAAAACAAAACAGTGGATAGAGAGAGAGAGAAAAAGTAGAATGATGAAGTGAGAGTAGGGGTGGGCGATATTACAAAAATCTTTTATCACGATATGAGTAATTTTATATCACTATAACAATATATATCACAATATAGTTATTTTTTCTTTTAATAAGACTTTTATGATATTAATATATTTGATACTTTGAATCCCTGTCAACAATAAGAATAAGAAACAAAAAGAGAGCTTAATTCGATATTTTTTAAGAGTGTATATAAACATGTTTTATTTACTATTTTATTTACTCTCTTATGATTCTGAGCATTCATTTTTACAGTGTATTTGACACACATACCTGCATCTTTATTAGTCAGTTTACTCCTGTTCTGTTTGTTTGGATTGCAGTGCTTGTCAGTAATTTGATGCATAGCTGGTAAATGCTTTGGCTCGAGCAGTGCCAGCTCATTGAAAGCAGAGACAGGGCAGGGAGGTTTATGACTGTGTTTACTACAGGTCTTAAGATTATGTTGCTCATGAAATATAAATCAGATAATCACAACTGAATAGGCAAAAATGTTACCAGTAGATGCATGCAATGTGAACCTGTGGTTTTAAAAAGGTATTGGTCAGAGTGTGTGTAGACAGTTGGCAGGATGCTCAGAGCTCTATGTCCAGTTGGTCTGTCATAGCGTTGGATTTTGGGTTTGGAATATAGCTTGTAGATTCATTAAGAGAGTCAGCATGTAAAATGCAATGAGCCGAAAAAAGAAATGTAATTTTTTTTCTCTGTTACAGTACTTTCAGCTGTCAAAGCCATTCTGGAATGGTTACAGATGAAGAGCACACACTGTATCTTGTATTTTCCAGTTTTATTTTAGTATTAATTAGGGGCCAAGCACCGAAGGTGCTTATAGGCACCTGTTGTATCCGTTTGCATGATTTTCTTCTTCTTCTTCTTCTTCTTCTGCCGCATGTCTATGGCAGCCCATAGAACTGCTCGGGGAAATGTTGTGAAATTTTGCCGACTGATAGAGGACAGTGAGAAAAGTCACCATAGCAAATTTGGAGTCTCTAAATCTAACTCTCTAGCGCCACCACTTGTCCAAATTTGCACTCATGTTTATGCTAATTACTTTTGAATCGTAGGCCAGAAAATGACAATTATTTTTTCCTCTGAATCCTTGGCTCATGCCGAGTTGAATGAACTCCAAAATTCAGAAATCCCAAGGTTTATTTATTTTATTAAATGTTTTGCTGTATTTAATTGTTCATAAAACCTACTTTTTCTAACTCGTCCTAGACCAGATTATCTTCAGACCATGCTGGCAAAAATTTATGGAATTCAAGTTGATTCGTCCAACCGTTTTTGAATAACATACGGTGAAATTCTATTAAAAGCACGCAAAACTGCATGTGAGGCTATACCTGCGCAACGTTTAGGCATATTGAGACCAAACTTGGCATGTGTTATAACAAGTATGACCTGAGACTACCTACAGCGTTTAGGTACTGTGCCACCTAGTGGTCAGGAGATATGAAAAATGCATATTTTCGCTTCTACCTTCTGAAGGGTTGGGCCAAAAATTACAAAACTGGTCTCTTTAGATTCGATGTACCAAGTCGAATGATATCCAATTTTCCCATGTCAACCTACTGGCCATCTGCTATTTTGAATTTTGTCATAAAATGCTATAATTTATTAATGCATTGATGTATTGTTATGAAACTCGGTAAGCGTCTTTAGCTGTGTTTCCACCTCTGGAATTTAACCCAGGAACTATGGACATAGGGCGGGTACTCCTAGTGTTTCCACCGCAGGAACCAGGAACTAAATAAAGTTCTGGGTAAAAAAAAATGCCCCTCAGAAAGTCCCTGCTTGCGAGGTAGTACTTTTTCAAAGGTCCACAACTTTCAAGGGCGGGACTTGAGCACTAAACATGCTGATTGGTTGAGTTCACGCAGCATTGTGATTTCAATATTTTTTAAAACATTACTGTAATCGTGTCATGAAATGTTTTTATTTATTTATTATTATTTCATGAGTGAATGTAGTTGTTTAAAACTCAAATATGTGGTTTATTTATAAAGACACTGCTATTTAAAAATGTGTTTCACAGGTTTCGGAGTCAATCAGCTCCATGTGATCAGCGGGAGCTCAGTTCTTATGTTTACCGATGAGAGCAATCTTGACTCGGCTAGTGCTTCTGACATTTGCCGCTGGCTCTGATGTCTCTTTAGTGGCTAAACATAAAATACAATTCGTTTTGGGTAAATGTAACAGGTAATCTTTGGCCTTGATTCATTATATAGGTCTACACATTTCCCTAAACTACATTTCTGCGGCTATTAATATGTTTTAATGAAATCGGAAGGAGGCAGTGGTGTTTGATATCATATTTTGCCTTATTGAAAATATACAGTAAGGAAAATTGCAGAAGCCAAGGTGAGCGGACTGATGTTATCAAGTACGCTGCTGTTTGCAGAATTACTGGACTTGCGTCGTCCCGTCCGTGGGACATCCCATTGTCACCTCACACTGACCATGCCACATTAATTTGGTAACTGTAAAGCCATTATAGAGAAACCAAGGCAAGTGAGCATATTAGCTGAGCGGCAGCTCAGATGAAGCGGTGGTCGAGAAGTTCAGGCAGGAGCTGGTGCAGTCTGCTGCCTTCAGGAAGCTCATTACCCACCATCCTAAGTAATCCTAAAAACTAAAACCTCTGAGGGGGGCTGGTCCATCTCAGTCTGAGGTCAATAGGCAGCATCAAAAGAGTAGCTCCCTAGCAGTCGGTCACAGAGGCGGACGATCACTAAGAGGAAGCATTCTGGTTCTAAACCGCACTTCGATTTTAACCGCACTACGATTGCTTTTTGTTGACCCCCCTCACCCCTCCCTGCCAGATAGGGGGAGGGCAGAAGCAGTAGTTTATTTGGTAAACCTGTTTGGAAACAGTCATTAAAGGCATAGTTTACCCAAAAATTACAATTTTGTCATCATTTTCTCACCCTCATGTTGTTCCAAACCTATGACTTTCTTTCTTCTATGTAACACAAAAGAAGAGTTTTTTGGCTCTGTGACCTGTTAACATGTTTCAGATTTGGGAAAAGAGGGTGTTGTCATGGTGACAGGCTTCATTGTGAGCCTCTAGGGTTAAACCCACATGGGCTAAATTATCATGGCACCAGCGGAGGAGGGTGACAAGGCCGCAGATCCCCCACCTCACATACAACAAGCAAAATGAGAAACACATCATGTACTCGCACTCACAAGACACTCACACACCGTTGTCACTAGTGTCACAAAATAATTCACCACACAATAAATCAACGTGTAGCCTGTTTTTTTCTTATTTTCTTTTTTGTTTTCCAAAACTTTCCAAATTAGCCTCTCATAGCCCATAAAATGGAAGTCATAACCATGCGGTGCAGCTCATTCATCACAAATTGGGCATCACAAGACCAATGTGCACAAAACATGTTAGTCACACACATACAGTTCCTTTAATGAGGAACTGCAAATTTTGGTTCTGACCCAGTTCTCTGAAGTAGAAGATTCCAGCTTGATCAGAGTTTTAGAGATTAGAAGATTTAAGGAATTTGTTTTGAAATAAATAAAAGTCACAGTAAAGCAATTTAAAATATTACAAAAGATTGTTCTTTCAAATAAATGATTTCTTTTGAATCTTCTATTTGCCAAAATATCCTGTAAAAAATGTACCACAGTTAATGCAAAAAAGTTTTTTCAAAGTTGATACGATAAAAAAAGTTTCTTAAGGACAAAATGAGCATATTGACACTTAAGACTTGAACAATGGCTGCTGAAAATTCAGCTTTGCCTTTACAGGAACAAATTATATTTTACTATATGATCCAGTAGTAAAAAAAAAAATTATATCATAAATAATTAGTAATAAGTTATATTTCTGGCCATTTTCTGCCTTAATTAAATGGGATTAAGTGAAGAAATTAAGTCTTAATTTTATTAAATCAAATAAACAATCTGTCTCACAAATGTCACTCATCTTTTCTAACAGAAAATGCATTAAATTCACCTGTAGTTTATTTTATTTTACTTTATTTTATTTTATTTTATTTTTTATCAGTTAATGTCTTTTCTGAGCCATAATTCATAGAAATCTAACACTACTCACACCATCTATTACTCTCACTGTGGCATTCAACAAAGAAATTAGTTTCATGGTCTCTAAAATGAAACTGAACGAGTTTACTGTTTCACTTCACCCATGTAAACTAACGTAACATTATGGTGATAGAATCACAGAATTTGGGAAAAGTGAGTGGCTTTAGTCTCAAAAGAAGGATTTCCCAGCATCATAAAGCAATATAATACTTTATGAGAGAGTAGGCTGATATTTTATGGATATACACTTCTGATGACTGTAAATAATAGACTGAATTTTTGGGTTTACGTTCTTTGTTTTTTAATTTAACACAATCATTCCATTTTCATGCTTTCTGGATGCACTCGGTCCAGCTTTACTTAGTCAATCTGTAATCCATCTGAAAAAATACCATTGCACATATGTATTCAAGCACAGTGCTTTTGATGTGCATGTTTGTGCTGCTTCGAATGGAAACGGCATCTTACATTTCATTCCTATGTTGTGAAATGCTTTTAATCAAACACACTTGAGGAACTTGTACATTTTTCCCATTTTTTTACACTAGGATCTGTTCTGACTTTCATTAAAACTTTGATTAAGAGTTATTGTCTCATTAGTGTAGATGATTACTGTTGCCACAGAAACATTTGAACCAGCCTTAGTAAATTCAGATTGAGATGTAGTCCTATTACTCAACATATGCATGAAGTTGCAGAGATATGACCTTCATTTGTGATTTACCAACTAAAAAAGGACAGGAGACCACAAAAAGAGACTCCATGGCCAGTTCCCTCTTTAAAGTTTAACAGCACTTGTTACCCTCACCCGTTTGGTATGAGGGGCTTTGTAGTAAAGAAGGTTTCCGCCTGGGGAAGCTCATTTATGGGGCTCTAGAGTTAGCACATAGCCTTTAGCTAAAGGACTGGCTTTCATTATCCATCCCAGCAGACATTTTCAGACTTCTTCTAATGAACTACACCATATGGACACAGTTACAGCCAACGAGAAAGAGAGATGATTAGTGAAATTTTACTGTTTGTTTGCGAATGAAGATTCCAGTGTTTAGACTTTGTGCAGCAGAGCAGAGAAACAACAAAAGATATCAATCAGAGAAAATTACTTTATAACTACTTGTTTTTAAAGAGCTGGCAGACTTTTGACTTTATGTAAGGGCAAATTGCAATTATATAACTAAACTGGTAACACTTTGCATTAAGGTTTCAATATGTTACATAGCGAATCACGAATATGACGGCTAATGCAAAAGTATAACAAACTACACTTTTACAACATAAACTAGTTTTTGAGTGCAGAAACATGTTTGGTGTGAATTGCCCCCAAGTCAAATGAATTAACTTTAGCACCCTAGCATACTTGCTTCTGATTGGTTAAGCGTGATATTCGATGGTCAGAAGAGAATTGGTCATATTTGTCGCATGACAAATAAAGATGAACTATTAATTTCTTTTCATAATTGATCTTTGGCTGCATTTTATTTCATAATACAAAAAAAAAAAAGAAGTTAGATTCACACATGAAAAAAAAGCAACAAATTTAAAAAAAATTATTGTCCAGAGGTCACAAATAAAGTGCATAGTGTGCATAACATTTTCAGGCTTAACCCTTCTTCAGTTCCATGTTCGTTCACACCATACTGTAATTACCATGATCACGAGATACTAACTTGTAAAAAGCATTCACGTACTCGTAGAACTCTTAATTTCAACTTGTGAACTGGGAGTTTTCTGAGAGATACAACTTGTATCACTACCACCTGACCACCTCAGATTCAGTAGGCTCTATGTTTAGGCTCTGAAGAACGTCACGTGTTGTCATCACAAAATCACAATAATTACAACAATGCGTGAACGCAGCATTTATCTTTTTTAATTAGACTTGTGTCTGGCGCTACGTTTTTTCAGTTTCTTAAAATACAAATATGAAAATATAGCATTTTTAAACTAATAAATGAAATGACTTGAATACACATTGGTGCATTTTGCCCCACGCAATTCAAAGTTTAAGTTAATAAAATTATCTGATTTTTTTTCATCACTGTCAAATATTGCATATTATCATCAAATTTTGCATCTCAACTATTTACTGTAGTGAGAATGACCTTAGATGACTGTAGTATAAATATTATTACTCTAATATTGTTGCAGTGATCATCTTGTTGCTAGGGCAGTTGTTTTGTCCATTGCAGTTGCAGAAGCTTACTAAAAAAATAATGCATGTAAAACGTATAATATTGTTTTGATTCAAGTCAGTATTTCATTTGCAAGTTTTTATTGATTTACTGAGTAACCATGTAATACATGTAATGCTAGTTTATTTTCTGGTGGTATAACAGCAGTGAGACTGTCCAGACAGACCCACACTCCTACCTCCTGCTTATGAGACGGCACAGTGTTAATTGTGGCAGGTTTTTCCTGTATGAGACACTGAGCATAGAGCTCTATTCTGTTTTACCGAGCATTTACAGATGTCCCTACAGCTTTTGATGTCTTCATGTTTTTCCCTTTCTTCTCTCTCTCTCTCTCTTTCTCTAGTTGTCAGTTGGTTTACGGTTTTCTGTACAGAGGCTGGAAGATGCCCCTCCTTCCATTGGCTTTGAGCTGCAGATACACAGGTATAGTAAATATTCCCCTTCATTTCACCTGTTTGCTAATTACAGATCTGCAAGTTTTTTCTTTGGTCTTCAAGTAAGCATAGTGTTTTAATTGAGATTATCTTTGACTCACACACACACACACACACACCCATGTATGTTTTTGTGAAAAGTGGGGACATCGCATAGGCGTAATGGTTTTTAAACTGTACAAACTGTATATTTTATGGCCCTTCACCAACCCTACACCTAACCCTAACCCTCACAGGAAACTTTATGCCTTTTTATTTTCTCAAAAAAACTAATTCTATATGGTTTATAAACATTTTGAAAAATAGGGACATGGTTTATGTCCTCATAAGTCACCCTCTCCTTGTAATACCTGTGTCATACCCATGTCATTATACAAAGTTGTGTCCTGATATGTCACAAAAACATGCACACCCACACAATCACACACATTTCTAGCCAAATCAATGTCAACACCAAAGTCCTTACATTCCCACTGGTCAAAAAGTTATAAAGTGAATAAGTATGTGTGTCTGAGAAGCTGAACACATTACTGGCTAACATTTCTGGTACCTTAACTTGTAATTTAATTTAAAGACCTATTGCACTACTTAAGTGTGTGTGAGTGTGTGTGTGTGTGTGTGTGTGTGTGTGCGTGCGTGCGTGCGTGCGTATGTGTGTGTGTGTGTGTGCATGGTAAGTGCTGTGTGTCACTTTGATGTATGTCTTAGGGGGTCATTTTGTAAGCAAGGGCCCCAAATGTTGGTCGTAATAGAGTCAGGGCTTCAGAACAGGAAGCTGAGTGTTGATAAGATGTCCTTGGTAAGGTCACAGAAAATGGATGGCATACCTAAAGTGACTCTGTTTGTCTATGAGTGGGTGTATGTAGAGAAAAAATGAATTACACTTTATGGAAAATATTTGGGGAGTAGGATCTCTGGTTTTTGGTCATCTGTTTTGCCATATTTAGGGATGGGTCATAATGATCAAATTGTCTATTAGTTGAGTAATGAGTTTGTCTATTTTATATATGAGCAATATCACACAAGTAGCCGTGTGATATCACCGTATATCAGCATGTCTGTGATTCTGCCATAGGCACAAGGCTCCATATATTTTCTAATATAAATTATAAAAAATCTTTCTTGAGAGCATGTAACCTGACTTGTCGATTTTGAAGTTTTGCATTTCATTACATGTATTTTTAGCAGAACTCCCCACTTGGTTTGCATGTCCTTGGTCATGTTCTGTTAAGTTCAGGGATGAAGTGTATTTGTTATAATAACAGTCCCCCCGTAATGTTACTCACACATATGTTTAATGTGCACGTGTTAGTTTTGGGGTGTTGAGATGACTGCCAGGCTGCTCTCAGAGGAGGGATATTTCCCTAAGGGTTTAATCACTGAACCCTAAAGTCTCTCCATAACTCAGAACAAGGTTAGGTCAAACAGGAGGGTGAGTCTATGGGTGTGTATATGGGTATGCCTGCACATGTAATATGTTTGCACGTATGTGTGTGTGCAGTATGAATGCATTTGTGGTGTGTGTCTTATCTGTTTCGGAATGTGCATCTCTGGAGAATAGAAACATTTTCTGGGGACTAATGTTGGCCACATGTTCCTCTGCCCACTCTGATTTTTCAACTTGAGACAGAATAAGTGAGAAACACAAGGGGGTGGGGAGAAGCCAGGTGTAATGCAACAAGAGAGATTGTTTTGTCTTTCAAGTTTTTTAAATGTGTCTATTGCACATGACTGATGGTTGGTAAAAATGGCTTTTTATTTTTTTACTTTACTAGTAAAATATTTTTTTTTTATAAAACTTTAAATAATATACAATACCGTTAAAATGTTTATGCTTGGTAAGATTGTGAAATATATCTACGATATAAAATAACTTCTATTTTAATAAATTTTAAAATGTAATTTATTCATGTGATGGCAAAGCTGTATTCTGAGCCTAACTACTCCAGTCTTGCTTGAGTGTCACTTGATCCTTCAGAAATCAGTTTAATATGCGAATGTAAATTTGTACTCATTCTAACAGACATTCTTTAAGAAATAGACATTCAATTTAGTGTGTCTTTTGTGAATAGAATTACATTTCTGGCCTCAAACTTTTAATATATCATTTAACCTATAGAATTTATATAATGGTCTTTTTCTACTTTTATAAATACTTGGAAGTTTATTTTAAATTGCTTGGATTCTGTTTTTCTCAGGATGGAAATGTAAGTGCTGGAATCAAGGTATCACATTTACTGACTCAACATATAGTATTTAATAAGATTTTAGGCCTGAATGAATGAATGATTCTGAGGTCTTATAGTTTCTTTCAGTCACACATTGAATTTCATGACATGTGAGACCCAGTTATTCCTCAAGATCAAGATTTTTTATTTTATTTATTTATTTATTTGGCAATGTACGTCAGTGTTTTTAACAGCTGCATAGTAAAGTCTGCATCAATAGCATATATAGGCTATTATGACAGATTCTGAAAAAGGCCAAAGATAGGCCCATAAATAATTCAAATTACTACATTACTTTTTTATGTCACACATTAGCATACAGCCCATCAGTTGTATTTGTCCACACTCATTCATTGTGGTGACAGACTGTATGAGACCGAGGCATGCGTGGCTGGTGGGGATACTGTGGTTTTCAATACACATTGACTGATGAAACAGTTGACTCGGGAAGGATAGCGACATTCATCCTCTCATCTTTGAATTCTTAAAGGCCAGACACATTCACAGAACACAGATGTTCCCTGCCTCAGGCTCACACATGGAGGACACCGTGGGCGACTTCACTGTTACCTACTACAGAGCATTACTGTCTCATAGTACACACTAGATAACTATATTAATGACACTTTATTTTAAATCAGAATGTTACCTTGATAATGTGTCCTAAAGAATCATGTTTATAGTAATAAAGATTCATATTGCAAATGAACAATATATTGTTTGTTTCTCTGAACAGCTCTAATAAGGACAACTCCAGAAGCGTTCTGGTGAATTTGACTCTAAGCATTGCAGCGAGAGCACAGGTGGAGATCAGAGGGTGGGTATCTCTCCTTATCTGTCTCTTTCTGTCACACTGAGCTGAACATGAGCAGTCCCAGACCAGTTTCAATAAAAGAACCCAGACTGCCACTGTTTGCCTGTTCAGAGGGATCTGGAGAGGTTATTCACTGGACACTTATAACTACTTCTTGTCTTGGCAGAAGGTCAAAGTGCATGATAAATAAGGCATATGATAGAACAGTTATGGATGATGCATTATCCAAAAAACAATGTCATCTATTATTTTCACTCAAGTCAATTATTATTATTTTTCAATCAGTATACTGTTTCACTTGGAAATGTGCCACATTACAAAATGAAGACAGTTTCTGAATGGTGTTTTTTTCGGCAAATATAAAATACTGTATATACTACATTTATGCATCTTACAGTATCTGTTTATAATGAAAATCGTCCTCTTTTTTTCTAGTGTGTCTCACCCCGCTCAGGTTGTGTTGCCTTTCCCTCGATGGGAACCCAAAGAGAAACCTGTGAGAGAGGATGACGTCGGCCCTCAGGTTCAACACATATATGAGGTGCAGAATAAACAGACACAAAACAAAACATTATTGGTAAACATGGAGTGCTTCAAACACAGGAAGAGAAGAGAGAGGGCATAAAAGTACTGGAACAGCAAATATTCAAAACTTTGGTGTAATCAAAGAGATCCACTGGCATACACACACACACAAAGTACAGACATACAAGTTATGCCAAATTTTACCAGCCTAAATTATTAACATATACTGAACACACTGAGTGTAAGTGAATTTATGTATTTTTATCTGAAAGACAGTATACTTTTATGGTTCAATATTATTTTTAACAACAACAACCCAATTATCTTTCCAACAATAAAATCAAACACTAATCTATAATAAGAAATCTGGTACTGGTTACCACAATAATCTTTCCCTGTGGAGTGGAGTGCATTCAGCTAGCATAAGCCAGCTTCTGGAAAGCTATTTATTTGTTGTTTGGTTTTGTGGAGATTCTTGACCTCTTTTTTCTGCAAGAGCGCCCCACTAAACGCCATCTGTCCTGTGGCTATTAATTTTTTAATTGGCTGTAATGTCGGCCAGACGCTGTACAGATGGTTTATGTTAGAAGCAGCTTCAGCTCATGTTTGGTCCAACTTCTAATGCTAATGCTCAGAGATGGGACCAAGTCACACATGTGCAAGTCTCAAGTAAGTCTCAAGTCTTAACCTTCAAGTCTCAAGTAAGTCCCAAGTATTTTTTTCTTGGGCAAGTCAAGTCAAGTCAAGTCACAAGCTATGTCAAGTCAAGTCCAAGTCAAGTCACCTTATTATTGTAATTTTACCTGCAGAATCTGATCTTAATAAAGTTAAAAGACAAGATATAAGTAACTGTCAGTAAATTAAAATAATTTGGATTTGCATTGTAAATACTCATGTTCAGTAAAATACATCATGGAATCAAACAAAATTGTAACTTCATAAAATTATTTATTTTTAACTTCTGCCAACAGTGTTTGAAATGTTTCACATTTTCAACATTGAGTCCATTAAACAAATAACAGCTAAACATCCAACAGACTAGAGCTGTAATCGGGCCTTATAAATTAGGCCCGACAGGACCCGAGCCCGACAGGTTTAGGCCCGAGCCCGACAAGTAGGCTACATTTTGATTGACAGCTTTTTTAAAGCCCGAACCTGTTTACAGCCCGACATTATTCAAATGTGCGCACGCACACAGCTCTTTTGCCTTTTGTCAACAATGAGTAATTTATTCATGTTTTAACATAATTTACTCATAACTAACGTAGACTAGACCACTTGGAAGTTGGAATAAAGAAATAAAATAAGTCCTCTGTGACATCGTAACATCTCAGCATTCTAGACATAGGCTCAATTAACCTATAAATAGACCAACGCACCAATAAAAACGAGTCATTTAAAAAAAATTAAATTAAGATAAATTTTAAATTAAGATGGGTATTTGGCAATAACGAAATTAAGATTAAGGCTCCGCCGGATTTGCTTTATTTAATAAAAGAATAATGCCAACATTAGCGTAAATACTCTGTCAACATTATGCATTTAAGACTCGATGAATATTTAGTTATCATTTGAAAAACCTTTTCTCACAGAGATTAGGCTAGGTCTACATGTTTTTGTGGAGGAAAATGATTGAATCCACTGTAGATGTCTTCATCGCGTTCCTGCGCTCACTGATGGTGCGTCATTATTCACTCATTATTCTCATTATAAACATGGTCAAAACTTTTCCACACCTCAGAGTTTGCTTTAGTTGCTGGTGCAACCAAAACGTAATCACCAGAGGCAAGCCTCCGTTACACCTGTTCAGCATTCATTTTCGCATCTTTCTCGCGCTAATCGAAACACATCACATGACCGCTTGTTTACCTCGCAAACCGGAGCGCAAGCCCGAGCCCGGCCCGAGCCCGCGTAAGATGATAGAAATTAAGCCCGAACCCGACCGAACCCGTCGGGTCCCATCGGGTTCGGGCAAAGATCTTCAGCTCTACAACAGACTCCTCTCTGAACACCTCTCTCTCGCAAACACAGTTTACATACAACATTAAACTTTGTTACATTTATCGAAAGTTTGGGCACCCTTTGCAGAATCTGTGAAAATGCGAGTAATTTTCAAAAAATAAGAGAGCTCTTACTAAATGCATGTTATATTTTATTTAGTACTGTCCTAAGTACGATATTGTACATAAAAGATTATAACATTTAGTCCACAAGACAAAAAAATGCTGAAATTATTAAAATAACCCCACTCAAAAGTTTGGGAACCCTTGGTTCTTAATACTGTGTGTGGTCACCTGATGATCCTCGACTGTCTTTCTGTTTTGTGATGATTTTGCATGAGTCCCTTGTTTGTTCTGAACAGTTAAACTGAGCAGCGTTCTTCAGAAAAATCTTTAAGGTACTGCAGATTCTTCAGTTTTCCAGTATCTTTGCATATTTGAACCCTTTCCAGCAGTGACTTTATGATTTTGAGATGCATCTTTTCAGACTGAGGACATTTGAGGGACTCAAACACAACTATTTAAAAAGATTCAAACATTCACTGATGCTCCAGAAGGAAACAAGCCCAGCCCTAGAGTTTTTTGGAACGCGTTTTTTGACGGTCTGCTAGCGGATCGTGAGGGGGCGTTCACATAGCACGTCTTTTGCGCGCGCAATTTCGTTATTTCCAATGTAGGCGTGCGGTATGCGCCCTCATAATGGAAGCAACGCGGATGCGGTACGATGCGCTCGTTTTCCAGGCGCGTCCGCACCTCATCGAGTTAACGCAGCCGCAGGTCATGTGCACCGCAGGTCATGTGACAAAACTAACCAATCAGCTTCATCCTTTCCCGTAACAACGTTGAAAGCTCAGCCAAGATGAAGGAACAGCTGATCATAGCTGTATATGGATTGCCATTTTGAAATAAATTTAGTAGCAGAGCTACTGCAAGCGATTTTTAGAACTGCAAATCCATTTATCTTTTGCTGAAATGTCCGCGTCTTCATGGAGAGAGCATGTCATGGAGAGAGCTCGTCATGGTTGCTTAGCAACGGCAGACGCCTCAGGGGCGCAACTGCCCAAGCACTTTGGAAAGAAGGAGAAAGCGGCGCACCCAGCGTTTTCCACGCGTTTTTAGGCGCGAATTATTGAAGACAAAAGCCATGACCCTCGGTACCCCTCAGGCTGACATGTTGATGTGATGTGATATCTGATCTAAGTGGGCGTGGTGTGCGTAAGGTAGAGAGGACATGACTGATGATAGTGTCCTGATCCAGTCACGACGCTATTCTCAGCCTACGCTCCAGCTGAGTAATCAACTTTATTTTTAAAAATAATTTATATATTTTATATTTAAACTGAAAACATGGTGTGATTAACACGCAAGTCATTCAAGTCATCGTCTCTCAAGTCAAGTCAAGTCCCGAGTCTTTAACTTCCAAGTCCAAGTCAAGTCTCAAGTCATAAAAATAGCGACTGGAGTCGACTCGAGTCCAAGTCACCAAGTCACAAGTCCCCATGTCTGCAATGCTAATGCTAGCCCAGAGTGTTCTATTAAATGTTTATCAGTTCTTGTACATTCTTCCATAATAAATTCAAATCTGTTAATTTACCATAGTTTTATTATAGCACTGTAGTTTTTTTTTTAATTCAATAACAGCATGGTATGAATATTAATATCAGCAATGTATTGCTTATTGGCTATAATATGAAAACAATTATCACATTCTCAATAAAATTAAGTTTATGCAGATTCTGTTGTTGATATATTTCTGCATATCTCTTCCTATAGTTACATAATAAGGGTCCAAGTTCAATAAGCAGGACTGTATTGGAGGTGGGATGGCCCAGTTGGTACCGTGAGGAACACCTCCTGTATGCTCTTCAGATCATTACAGACGGACCTGTTCACTGCAGTGTTAATGGCTCCCTAAACCCACTGAAGTTAGAGGTAGCACATGCACACAAACTCTTTTCTCTCTATCCTCTCTTTTTTTTTAGAGAGATCCAATGGCAGAAGAAATGGTCTGGATCTACAGTTTTTTAACAATGCTTCTCTAAAGTTGAGCCCCTTTTCTCATACACAATGCAACTTATATGTTTCTTTCTCCATCTGAGTCACATCTTTCTCTCTCTCTCTCTAGTATGTTCCTTGCTGTCATAAATCTCAGGTTTCTGTGCTCTCACTATTGAGCCTCAACTAGATGTTAAAGTATGACTGCTGAGTCCTGCTTGTTTTTGATCAGAGAGTGTTTGACTAATTCTGACCCCTCTGCTCTCTTGACCGAACAGTGTTCAGATTTCATTTGCAGTCATTATGAAGCATCACAGCGTCCTCATGAAGTCTCTGTGCCTTGTAACTGATCTGCGTTCATGCTGAGTTCAGAATTTTAACCACCTGGACTGATATTAGAGCTCTTTTCCTGTGAACTTTAGATAGCGTTTCGGCCGAAAGCTTTGTGTCTGACTCTCTTGCCACATTCACACAGTGACAAATGCTAGAATAGAAATAGAAATAAAACTATAGCAATAAGACCTTTTTAGTAAGTACTAATGTGTCCTTCATTGTGACATATATACATAATATTTATGTCATGATATTTCAAGTGTTATTATTTTATTGCTGTTACATTTAAAAAAATCATGACATTTTTACTGTTAAGTAAAACTAAAAGTATTTAAACTATTAAAGAATTGATCATTGAAATATATGAAATGTAGAAAATTAGAAAACAGAATTAGAAATGCTGCATAGAAATGTGCACATAGCACATTGCATCTTATATACATTTATGATGTCTGCTTAGACCTCCACTCTTCGGGACACTCCAGAATTACTGGGCTTTCTGAGGAACAGCAGCGGTCCAACTCGCCATAGACGATCTGTTTCTGCAGCCCAGAGTTACAACAGCAAGATTCTGGTACACACACCCTACACCACTCATACATTCCCACCAGTACCACAAACACTCACACAAAGCAACTGAAGCGCATGGCTGCACAAATCGTGTGAACAGCCTCATATATGTGACCGATGGACTCTGATGTTGAACTTGATGTGTTATGGGGACCTGTGTTGACCTCAAATGCTGAGTTCACCTGTAAATCTCATAACAGGTCATTCATATTATTCTTATTGTCTTGCTCTCTCGAAGTGTCTCTTTAGGGGTTGTTTAGTGTGTGTGTGTGTGTGTGTGTGTGTGCAAGGGCAAGCTGGTTTTATAATCATAGCGCATCACACGTCAAGCAATAAGATAAGACCGGGCAGAGGTCAGGTCCCATGCCAGGGGTTAACAAGTCAGTTTGGCATCAGGCCAATAATTGCCTGACAAGAATTGCCTGTGACAGACTGTGTTTCGTATCTAAAGTATTTAAGTTTGTTTGAAATATCACAGTTCTGTTCATAACGTATATATAAAAAAAAAAGAAATAATACTAGAGTTTCAAAGTAGCTTATTGGATCACTAGTGTGCAAACTACAAAATGACAAACTAATAACATGGTTGTCATCTTTAAAAGGTATAATTGCTGCTTTTTGCAGTGCAAATTTAGTTTTTGATGAAAATAACAGTACATTTTCATCAGCTATTTTAGATACGGATCGATGGATTTCTTACAGACTTCTGCTCATTTGAAATCAGATACAGATGAAGTAGCACTGTAAGATTACATTTGTTTGAATGCATTATTGAGAGAGCCATTGCATGTGAATAAGTGTTGTAAATCATGCTTTCAGCTGAAAATATTCAGTATAGAAGAAACAAACAATTCTTTGAGAACTATAACTTCCCGCTCATGTCCATTGTTGTCATCATAGCTTTCACATTCTTTCTGATTTGAGTGATCCTTCTCTATCAAGCTAGCTTAATATGTTTAACATGTGAATACTATGCAGTTATATTACGGGCTGTGGGCATGAATTGTACTCGTGATGGAGTGGTGGTGGAGCACTCTTGGAGCGGGTGAAAACCACGACACACCGACTTTTAAAAAATCCACTCCTTGCTCCAGTCAAAACCACACCGCTCCGCTCGTCTCTCATACTCTGATTGAGAGTAACTGTTGCTGTCATGACAGATCTATTTCAGAACCAGCCACTATCAAAATAATCTGACTGTGGGCATGGGCCAGATATTATTGCTTGTGGGCCACCTGTTGCCAACCGTTGTTCTATGCACATAAAAAAAAAAACAGTTGACATAGATACTTGCATATATACACAGCATCACACATCTCTTTTAAATGTGACCACAACAAATGCCTCAAAATCAAGTGAGGCTTTCAAGACACAGCACAACTGCAGAGGTACAGCAATGTAAAAATGCTTATATTTTACACTTTTCTAATTCTACACTTTAATACTGTTTGTTATTATTACAAATGGTATTATCAGTAAAAGAATTTAAGTGACAGGTTGAATTGAAAAACTTAATTTTATGGCTAAAGTTTTTTCAAAATCTTAAAACTTCTTCGGTTTTATTTAGATGTTAAACCTCAATTTTTTTTTATGCAACAGGAAGAAAGATATGAGATTAAATTAAATCCTTTTTAACTTTTTAAACCTTTTTCTCTCATTATGTTTGTTTGTGATAGAACTGCTCAAATATCAACTGCCTGATGGTGGAGTGTGTTGTGGATCGCTTGGATCAAGGGCAGAGTGCAGTGATCAAGTTCAGATCTCGACTCTGGGCTCACACCTTCTTACAGGTACTTTTATCACACAAATATCCTTGCATCTCTTGCTAATTAAACAAGAACATTTTGTTGGTTAACATATTTAAAGGGATGGTTCACACAAAAATGAAAACTCTGAGTAAGCATTTACTCATTTACTCATGTCACTCTAATAAGTTAGAACTTTCTTTTCTCTGTATAACAAATGTAAAATAAATAGGACACTCTTTTGTATGTATAACACACACACACACACACGAGATGTAGCGAATATATTCAGATTTGCATTTATATATTCAAGATTTTTTTAAATGTATATTTTCAGAATTATAACTATATATTCATGATTTACATTTATACATATTAAAAATATACATTTATGTATATTCAGACATATATCTACATATTTCAATTTACATTTATTTATTCAGATTTGTATCTATATATTCTGTTTTATGTTTATGCATTCTGATTTAATTTGATATATTCAGATATACAACTATATATTCTGAATTACATTTATATATTCAGATTTGATATCATTATTTCCTTTTTGTCCCTTCATAATACGTGCATGCATACATACATACAAATATCTCCCAAAGTTCCACAGAAGAAAAAAGATGCATACAAAAAAATACACACACACACAAACACACACAAACACTGAATACCAAAACGTATCAAAATTTGCTATTTTTCTATTCCAAAGAAAGTAAGTCATATAGTTTGGAAGAGCATGAGTGTGAATAAATGATGACAGAATTTTCAGTTTTGGGTGAACTGTCCATTTAGGAAATCTGCTGGGAAACCCAGCATCCAAAGTACAACATCTGCTGGATACAGTCTATGTAATTACAGAAAACGATGCAGAATGGAATCTACTGTAGTCTATAAACATTCACAAACTGTCGCAGTGTTTTAGTTGTTATCTTCACAGTATCCCAGTAAAGTCCAGCTGATGATTTTCACTTCTTAAATCACTGTATGATCAAAGGCTCTTATTAAGCTGCGTTTACACTGACTGTGACGTTCAGCAACAAACTGACCAGCAATGATTCATTTCCACTAAAGAGTTGGCTTTTTGAGGCATCATGAGAGACAATGGTCGATGCAATAAAGTTCAGCAGACTTCAGGTTTATGCAAATACACAGCGACATAATTGTCTACTACCAATGGGAGTGAAGACAGTGTAGTGTACAGAACTAAGACTGTTCACTCACCCTCATGTCATTCCAAACCTATATTACACTCTACCTTCTGTGGAACACAAAAAAATATATTTTGAATTATGTTTCAGTCAATACAGTGTTCTTCTGGACCCAGCTGACTTTCATTGTTTGGACAAAAAATGTTAAAACATTCTTCAAAATATTTTATTTTTTGTCTCAAAAAAAGCAATACAGATTTCGGACAGAATGAGGGTGAGTAAAAGTCTCAGCCTCAGATGTAAGGCTAGTGTCACAGGAGATGACATCACCAGTCTAGTTAGACATTTTAGACACCTCAGTCACATGACATCATAAACCCTGACATCATAAGAAGAAATGCCTGTCATCTCATGTCCACAGAATAGTCCACAGAAACCAGAAACATGTATGAGAGAACGTAGACTGCTCTTTTGACCACTGCTTCTCTCTAAGCCTCATCCATGCTGAAGCCATTACAACTCAGGGCCCTGTCAGACACTCACATGTGCATTCTGTTAATGTTAATCTGACATGTTCCTCTTCTGCGAGGGACCAGCCTCTATCGCGCTCGCGCCGAGATGTTTCCATGTGTGTTGTATTTATGCTAATCCATTGCTTTCCTCTGGCAGAGACGGAATGACCACTACACGCTAAACTCCACAGTGTCCTTTCAAGTGATGTCCATGCCTTACCGGATCAAAGCTGATTCACTCCCACACCAGAGCAAATCAGTGAGTAATCTAGTGTGTTTGTATGAGTGCAGACTGAGGAAAGAGGAAAACAACAGAGGAAAAGGAGAACATGGATTAGAAGGAGAGAAAAAAAATGAGCTTAGTTCAGTTTGTTTAGTTCGATAAGGAAGGTAAAAGGAGATTATGGAGTAGTTTGAAGCATGGAAGTTTCTAACATTCCTATTCTTTGCTGTCGGGCAGTTTTTCCTATTTAGAACTGAGTGGAGATATTAGAAAATCATCAGGAGCAAATTTGAACTCTCTATTTCCACAAGTGCACCAAGATTAAATGTTTTGGAGTGTAACAGTTAAAAAGTTGGGGATCAGTAAAAAAAAAAAAACCCACCACAGTACTTTTTATAAGGCTTTTTATGTATTGACAACATTAGAACTTCTAAATGCTGTAAGCAAAACATACCCACACTTTCCTCTGTGTGTGTGTACTTTAAAAAATCAACAGAAAATGAAGGAAATGAAAAATTAACCATTAAAAAAAGCTTTCTGAAGGATCTTCTGTTAAATTTAGTTTTAAAACAAGACTGAGATGAGAGGCGACTAGGGAAAGTAAGCTATCAAACTGATTTATGCATGCTAATATCATAGCTACACCAGTGCTAGTAAAACATTAATGGCCTCTGTGTTTTTGTTCACTTGTGTTTTAAAGATTGGCACATTTGTGGTGTGGGCCATTCCTAATGTTTCTTTTGCCATTCCCCTGTGGGTAATAATTCTGGCTATACTGCTGGGACTGCTGGTACTGGCTATGCTTAGCCTAGCAATGTGGAAGGTAGGTTGATCTAACACAGTCACACAGTTTCACACTGACCTCCATCGGCTCTAAACATGATGCTGTGAATACAGTAATCACCAGTCACAAAACTGATAATAAACAAGCTTTGCGTTTCATAGCAAGCACACAATCCAGAAGTATATTATATTGTGATTAGTGCGTGTATATCCTGGACGAATTAGCTACAGTCACATTATCTAGGTCTGTTATTCTTGTTTTTCTGACAGACAAATGAATGCTTTAGTCTGACTGAAACTGAAATTTAATGTAAACATACAGAGGAAATACATGCTTTCTGAGTGTTTCATGTGAATGTTGCCATTAGTCTTCAAGAACAGCAAAATGTTTCTGTCTGTGCTTGAGTGAAATAAGAAAACAAAGGAACTACAGGGGGTAGAGAAAGATATGGCTGCTAGAGATAGAGTGAGAGAAGGAGATGGTGGAGGAAGTAGAAAAGGGGGTTGCAGGAAGTGAAGAGAAAAAGAGGTATGGGGAACACTGAAGAACTTGATGAAAATTGCCAAATCAGATTAACAGATAAAAGAGAGAGAGAGAGAGAGAGAGAGAGAGAGAATGCATGCTGCTGCAGTTGGGCATTAATGAGCCATTTGTGATGTTATCAGTGTTTTGTCTGCAGGGCTGTTCTCAGGCTCTTGATTGCGTCCCTACAGAGGAGACCTGTCCTAATTGGCTAACGTGTACAAACACACTGATGAGTGAGGAGTGTGCGTGGGTGCACAAGAGGAAAATATCAATTAAATGAGAGGGGGCTTTTAGAGCAGCTGTGGCTCTACATTTTAATTGAACACAGGCCATTATATCTTTTATTGATAGTGTCACATAAAATGGATTAGAAAAGTGAGGAAAACATGAATGTGTTTCCGACTGAGAATACAATGTAATAGCCCCCTCTTGTGGTGAAATGGGTTGTAGATAAAGTGTTAATGAACTTTTTTTATCAACATCAACATTTTGAATTAATATATGAATTGTATTGTATAAGGTATGTATATATATATATATATATATATATATATATATATATATATATATATATATATATATATATATATATATATATATATATATACAGAGAGAGAGAGAGAGAGAGAGAGATGACACACACACACACACACACACACACACACACACACACACACATACTGTATGTATGGGCAGTATTTCAGATACATGTATTTAAAACACTTTTTGAAAATGCCTGTAATCTATAAATGTAATTTATATATCGGAGATTTAATTTGATATATCTGCCCATTTATTTTATTTAATGTAATTTAATTCAGTTGAAAATGTAAAGAGAAATATTTTTTTATTTATTATTCAATTTTACGTCATAATAGATTTTTTTGTTTTTATGTTTTTTTTTATTTTATTTATTATTCAACATGTATTTCCAGGTTTAAATTTGATTATGTGTGTGTGTTATGAGTTATGATGATTAATGTTAGTTTTATGATATAAAATATATATGCATATATTATGAAATCATAAAAATTGCTTATATAATAATTAATTGCTGTAAAGGTAAATGCATTTATGCCAGCTGCTTATATAGAAGCCAGATCAAGTGCTTATTATGATTACTGCCCTAATTTTATCACAAAAAAATATATAATTTTAAAGGAAGTTATATCTGCTTAATCAGCATATCCATAAACAGATCTGATTGGAGTCCTTTGAGTGAATCTCAGATCTGAAATGGGCCATTGTTTTCAGCCTCTGAGAGCACATCTGTGCAAGTGTTTTAGAAGACACAACATTGGAAGAAATTAATCATATCTGTTATCCCAGAGATCATATCCTCAATATCCGTTCTCTGTCTGTTTTCTTTTCCTCACCCATCTCGTCCCACCTGCTCTCCTTCTTCAGTGTGGCTTCTTCGATCGGGCGCGTCCACCCAAAGACAGTGATGTGTCAGACCGAGAGCAGTTGACCGCAAAAAAATCAACAGATGCCTGAGAGCAGAACAGATGACAATTCTGAAAAAAAGAGGTCATGGGATGAATCACCATGAAGAGAGTGGAGGGGCTGTGTCCAAAGGTTTCGGTATCTTTGTAGAAGACTACAGATCCAAGCCTCTAAATAAACTACAGCTCTCACACTGGACTGCAATCTGTGAGCTGGCCCACAGTACCAGTCAAAAACATTTTTAAAGCTTTATTTAAAATGACAGAAGAGCAAGAACTCTGGACATGGCACTCTGATAGAGCTGCGATCCCAAGAGCGATATGCTAGAACAAAACTACAGGCTGATCAATACAATCCCGAAGACCAAGATCTCACTCTCTGATCAACTCCATTGAGTTACATTGAAACACAGTGATGATTTTGGACAATATATTGTTTAAACTACCAATGGAACTTAAGGTCATATCTTCTCATCACCAGCTCAGCACTGGATATGGATCGTTCCACAATAAGCTTCACATTGGCCACACACACACACTGCAGCTAAATATGGATTCACTCCTCTTTTAAGACATTTCCAATGTTTCTTTCATTTAATATTTAAATATCAAACAACAAACAGGTTAAACTGTTCCATATTTCATGTTTATAGCCGAGAGATTATTACTTTATTATTATGATTATTACTGTGGCAGTTTCAGGAATGACTCCTGTTTTATGTTCACACACGGAACAATAATTTGCAGTGTGTATATGGCCATTTTTAACAGAATGTTTAAAAAATATCACACATAGAAAGTCACATACTGTATGCAAATAATTGATGTCACCTACAAGTATACTTTATGTATTGTCATAAAATTAATTGATAATGATGGTGTAGTGGTAAATTCTGCGATCTGACTAGAATCTTTATTCTTACAAAGCTGGTCTGTTGCATCATCAGCCTACAGTGTAGTTTTATAGCATTGTCTCATTTCACATGCCTTGTCAGTGATTCTACTGATTACATGTTGGAGCTTGTAAAAGAATTGCTCACTAAGTACAAATATGGGAATGGGGGTTATGAGCAGATATAAATTATATGTGCAATAATGGGACATTTTTGAGTTGATAATTTGTGTGTACACTGGCTCCAAAATGTGTAAAACCTGAGGTTCAGGTTGTTTTGTATATAAAGTTAAAACACTTGTCAGGCTTGGTCAAAGAATATTTCTTTTCCAAACTAAAGGGAACAACAATATTTTGTCTTTCAGCACTCTAAATGCATGTATAAATCACCAATAATGTTAATGACATGGGCACATTTATTTAATCTGTTGGGAATTTTTTATTTTATTTTTATTTTTTTATACAGACTTACTGTAACGTGTTGTATTCAGATTATGTTAATATTGATAACATCTTTTTTTCCTGGTTTCTTATATATTTTTACCTCAATCAATGCCCAATCAATGTATTTCAATAAATATGGACCGATAATTCAAGAGCTGTTTTAAAATTTTAGTTTTAACGAAACCACATCTTGTCATTCATATTTTCTCCACTGGAAGGACGTGATCAATGTTTCAGTTCTTAACTGATATTATGATGCGCAGCCCTGTCTATTTTTAGTTTACACTTATGAAATTAAAATGGAATTTAAACTAATCATTATGTGTGTCTGTGTGTTTACGAATTGTAAAAAAAATTCTACTTTTGAAATGACTAAGTGAGGCAGAAGTAAGGCAGAAATTTATATCTATCTATCTAAAATAAAAATAAATCTCCAACGTTGTCTTAAAACGTATTGCGTGGTTATTAAATCACTGATGGCCATGTCAAGTAGCAAACTGACACGCCAAACTCTCAAGGCGGATATCAGTACTAAATTAAAAGGAAAGTGTACTTAGTCACACTTTCGAAGAAAACGAAAGCGAAAGTTAGGTCCAAATTGTAGGTGATTTTTTGTGTTTATAACTGAATTTGCTAGAGCTAGCGCTTCGAGCTAGACAGTGGCTGATTGAACGGGTAGAAATGGCGTCGAAACGTCCCTTTACTGAAGAGGACTTTACGTGTCCTGTTTGCTGTGACATTTTCAGTGATCCCGTGTTGCTTCGGTGTGGCCACAGTGTTTGTAGAGACTGTATCCAACAATACTGGACGACCAAAGGTTCAAGAGAATGTCCGCTGTGCCGAAAAAGATCCACCAAGAATCCTCCGGTAAACCTGGCTCTGAAAAACTTGAGTCTCGCTTTCCTGGATTACCGGGGCCCTTCAGAGGAGCTGTGCGAGGTTCACCGGGAGAGACTGAGTCTGTTCTGTCTGCATGATGAAGAGCTTATGTGTGTGGTTTGCAGAGAGTCACACCAACACAGAAATCACGCGTGCCGCCCTGTCAGTGAGATCGCTGAGGAACATAAGGTATAGTAAGTCCTGGTGGTGTTTAGTGGCCTTCAATTTTGGAACACTTTTTATATTCTAATGTACTCATGTTTTTTTAATTTTAGAGAGTTTTTCGCAGTGAACTGGATCTCTTGACTAGAAAAAAGAAGATTCTAGAACATGCCAAATTTGAATGCAGTCACCAAGCTGAGCATATATGTGTAAGAAGGATGAGTGTGATTTTGGTGTTATTTTTATTATTCGTGAGAATTCTATGACATTATATAGGCTAATATTTTTGTATGTGTATTTGGTCTTCAGCACCAGGCCAGTCACACAGAGAAATCCATCAGAAAGGACTTTAAGCATCTTCACCAGCTTTTATATGATGAAGAAAAAGCCATGCTTGTTGCACTGAGGAAGGAAAAGAACCAGAAAACACAGGTCATGAAAAACAAAATTGTGAAGATTAATGAAGAAATATTATCTCTGCCAAAAACGATCGAAGAACTGAGAGGTAAATTGAATACTGGGGACGTCCAGTTTCTTCAGGTTAGCCCTTTATTTGTTCTTCTCTATCGCTCTCTTTTTAAAATTCTGTTTAATTTTAATCAGTTATACAGCAAATAACGTGAAAAAGTAGTAAAAATATACTTAATATTCTAACAGTCTATATATTCCAATTATCAAACTGGTCTTTTTTTTCTGAAATCAACTAAACAATTTAGTGTATGCTGGTCTTCCATTAACTTTTTATATTTCCTACAATTTTCAATAGAGCTTCAAGGACATGTTGGAGAGGTCAGCAGGTTTATTTAACCCCTTTCTTCTTTTTTCCCCCTCAGTATTGAAGTTAAAGGGACACTCCACCTCAAAATGAAAATTTTGTCATTAATCACTTAAACCCATGTCGTTTCAAACCGACCGTTTTTTTCTTTTTTATAGAAGTATCGCTTTAGGCACTGTTTAGGCACTGGTACCGTTTTAAAAGTATTGAATTGGACAGTCACAAGCCTCCCTGTTTTCATCCAAAATATCTTAAATTGTGTTCCAAAGATGAACAAAGCTTTTACGGGTTTGGAACGACATGGGGGTAAGTGATTAATGACAATTTTCATTTTGGGGATGGAGTATCCCTTTAAGCAGCAGTGCTGACCTCTGAATGTATTTTCAGAGCCCAGAACATGAACCAAGAAGCAGAAACAGTTCAAGGAGGGCTCATTGATACCGCAGAATACCTGGGCAATTTGAAGTTCAAAGTGTGGTCGAAAATAAGAGCGTCTATCAGTTACAGTGAGTTGATTTATAAAATATTCAGACACGTTTTCTCTAGTGAAGCTGATAAGCAATTATTTGCTTCATCCTATAATCTGTGAGGATAAAGGGCTGTTCACAAGGATAATTCTGTGAGAATACGTCAAGTCAAGTCCACACCATGGCTGTAACCGTAACAGCACAAAGGAACAATATCTTCGGAATCACTTTGAATGATTTTAGCCGACTTAACTAATTAACAGCCAATCACAATCCACCAGACTCTAAAGAGTTTGAGCATTTAAAGTTGCAGATAGCATAACTGCAGCACATGCTTCAAATAAACAGAAATATATTGTGCATTGATGTGGATGGTAATATAGTTATTGTTAGTTATTTTATAGTAATCTTTCTTGGTGTGAACTGGCTGTAAGAGAAAAAAGGAAATGTTTCATTTAAAACACATCAAGTTCTTAGAAATGTACTCTTTGTATTCATGTTGGTTACATGGCTTTGTAAAACTTGTAAAACAAAATGACATTTTTTTTACACATGTACGCAAAAGGCCTATTTCTCTCAAATATTATTCACAAATCTGTCAAAATCTGTGTTAGTGAGCACTTCTCCTTTTTTCAGAGATATATCATCCAACTCGTAGGTGTGGCATATCAAGATGCTGATTAGACAGCATGATTATTGCACAGGTGTGCCTTAGGCTGGCAACAATAAAAGGCCACTCTAAAATGTGCAGTTTTACTGTACTGGGGGGGTCCAGGGGGTCCGAAAACCAGTCAGTATATAGTGTGCCCACCATTTGCCTCATGCAGTATAACAAATCGCCTTCGTATAGAGTTGATCAGGTTGTTGATTGCGGCCTGTGGAATGTTGGTCCACTCCTCTTCAATGACTATGTGAAGTTGCTGGATATTGACAGGAACTGGAACATGCCGTCGTTTACGCTGATCCAGAGCATCCCAAACATGCTCAATGGTGACATGTCCGGTGAGTATGCTGGCCATGCAAGAACTGGGATGTTTTCAGCTTCCTGGAATTGTGCACAGATCTTTGCAAAATAGGGCCGTGCATTATGCTACAACATGAGTTGATGGTCGTAGATGAATGGCAAAACAATGGGCCTCAGGAGGATCTCATCACAGTATCTCTGTGCATTCAAAATGCCACCAATAAAATGCATTTATGTTCGTTATCCATAACATATGCCTGCCCATACCATAACCCCACTGCCACCATGGGCCACTCAATCCACAACCTTGAAATCAGCAAACCGCTCAACCATTTTCTGCCATCGGCTGGTGTGGTAACACGTGGTCTGCGGTTGTGAGGCTGGTTGGATGTAATGCCAAATTCTCTGAAACGCCTTTGGAGATGGCTTATGGTAGAGAAATGAACATTCAATTCATGGGCAACAGCTCTGGTGGACATTCCTGCATATTGTGGCCAGCCTAAGGCACACCTGTGCAATAATCTTGCTGTCTAACCAGCATCTTGATATGCCACACCTGTGAGGTGGACGGATTATCTCGGCAAAGGAGAAGTGCTCACTAACACAGGTTTAGACAGATTTGTGAACAATATTTGAGAGAAATAGGCCTTTTGTGTCCATAAAAAAAGTCTTAGATCTTTGAGTTCAGCTCATGAAAAATGGGGGCAAAAACAAAACTGTTGTGCTTATAGTTTGGTTCAGTGTATATGTGACCCAGGACCACAAAACCAGTCTTAAGTCGCTGGGGTATATTTTTATTTTTGGGTCAGAATTTTCAATTCTTTTGTATGCCAAAAATCATTAGGAAATGAGGTAAAGACCATGTTCTATGAAGATATGTTTTTTTTCCTACTGTTAATATATAAAACTTCATTTTTTGTTTAGTAATATGCATTGCTAAGAATTTAATTTGGCAAACTTTAAAGGTGATTTTCTCAGTATTTAGATTTTTTTTGTACTCTCAGATTCCAGATATTCAAATAGTTATATCTCTAGGGCTGGGAATTGATTCCAAAAATAATCAATTCTGAGGCGTTAGGAATTGAGAGTCGATGGAATCAATTCCATCAAGGGGAATCGACTCCTCATTCATAGTCTTTTTCAGTTCAGCAAAGCTTATCTCAGCCAATGATAATTATAAAAGAACACGTCACGTTCCCATCGATTCCAAAGAACACGTTCCCATCGATTCCAGGACCAGGAATTGGAATCCGAATCGATTCCAAACATTGTGGAATCGAACAGCCCTATATATCTCAGCTAAATATTGTCCTATTCTAGTAAACCATACATCAATGGAAAGATTATTTTATTATAAACAAATATATTTACTTATAAATATTTTTTTTTAACATAAGACTGGTATCTATAATGCATTGGTGCATGTACTGGTGTTGTAATGCTAAATTTCTCCAAATCTTTTCAACGAAAAAACTAAATTGTTTACATCTTGGATGGCCTGAGGGTTTTTTTTGTTTGTTTTTTTTTTTGTTTTTTTTACTTTTTAATTTTTGGGTGAACTATTGCTTTAAATACTTTTTCAAGGTAAAAACATTTTTTTACTGAATTCATATTAATAATTAATAAATAGTATGGGGAGTCTAACCTGACATTTTACAACCTGAACTACTTATTCACACTAAAACAGTTATCATGAGGGTCTGCGGAGGTCCTCTCTGATATTTCCTTTTTTTATTTTTTTATTTTTTGACCACATGATTTTGATGATTTTTTTTTTTTTTAAATCAAAAATTAATAATCAGTGAAGCAGTTTTATTAAAATACTCGTTTCTAAGCATCATTAATTGATTACATGTATAATTCAATATCTTAGCAATATTCTGTGTTTTCAGCTCCTGTGGTGCTTGACCCAAACACCGCTAACTCTCAGCTTATACTGTCTGAAGATCTGACATGTGTGAGGGACCGAGATGAGCAAGAAGAGGAAGACATAGTTGGAGTGCAGCTTCCTGATAACCCGGAGAGGTTTGATAGGTGTCCCTGTGTTCTGGGCTCTGTGGGCTATTCCTCAGGGACACACATATGGGATGTGGATGTGGGCGACAGCACTTTCTGGATGCTGGGTGTCACTACAGAGTCTGCCAAGAGAAAAGGAACCAACAGCTTCCCCAGTGAGGTCTGGTGCATCGGCTATGACAACAACACACTCAGTTTGAAGGCTCCTCAGGAGTCATGCATCTCTCTCATTTGGTGTGAGAAACCAAAGCAAGTGAGAGTGAATCTCAATTTAGCTGAAGGACAGATTTCATTTTCCGATCCTCTCAGCAAAACACTCTATCACACATTCACAACCAGATACACTGAGAAGTTCTTTCCATTCTTCTGCAGTCTGTGCAGCATTTCTTCTCTAAGGATTCTGCCTGTGGTCAAGCTCTCTAAAAGAGATATAAAGTCTGTTCAGAAGCTTTTGTAGGTTTGGCAAGATGTCTTTCTTGTGTCAGTTTGCAGTGTTTCTTGTCTAGTGTGCCTGTCGAAGAAAATTTTTAATATAAAAAAAAACAGTCCAAAGTGACTGGTTATTTACAGTATCTTCTTGAACTTTGATTCAGTGTTCTTGAAGCTTTTTGCATTTAATTTTATATTTATATGTTCAGTTTTCAAAAGTTCATTTGGTTTGCATTGGGAAAAGAAAGTGTGAATTGGCACATTTTATACAAATAAAGTGTCTCAGTATAAAGTTCATCATGATCATTTTTTTATAATTTTTGAATTAACCTTGTCTCTCTTGTTTGCATGTTAGCGTAGATGATGGAAATACCCCCCCCCCCTCTCTCTCTGTGTCTGTGTGTTTATGTATATATAATTGTGACTTGTATGTATTAGAATAGTTATAAAAGTATCAGTAGCTTATGATATAGACCATAATACAGTAATAAGCAATAAAAGTGACAATGAATAAATCTATATATTAAAAATCATAACATTTGTAATGTTTACTCAATATTATATTCATAAAATATAATAACAAAAATTCAAAAACTAAGATGTATTTTTACATCTGCAGTAATCATGTTGCATTAACCCAATATTATATTAAGAATGATAAAATATATATTTTTTTAATAAATAAAATATATATAAATATATATTTAGTTATTGCACTAATTATATATTTAGTTATTTGAAATGTCTTCTTTTGAAAATATGAGTTATTGTAATTTCTGATATAAAATTTCAAAATGCATTGTGGTTAATTAATACATACCTAGTTTCCGTTGAAAAATGGAAACCATGCCCCCTGTAATGGAAAAGTTTAACAGTCACTGTTGTCATTGACAGTACTGGACTGTAGATGGAGGTCTACTCCTGCTTTCTGCAGGACAGTCCAGCGCCATCTGTTACTGGCACTGAAATGGTTAAACTGGTGGAGTTGACTCGCTTTCTGTCGTTGTTGTGGGGGAAAACAGCGGCAACGCGGGGATGCTGAGCGGAGGGGTTTTCTGATTGCCCGTCGGTGTTCAATGACATGAGCAGATTTGCTAAAACACCAAATTATGGCAGGGAACCTCAGCTGCTATGAGTCTCTAGATACTCCTGCCGCCGCTTAGAAAACACTTATTGTTAAGCAAATTCTTTGTAACCGTGAGCTGCAATAATGCGAGGGGCGGACAGCAGCAGCAGGTCTGCCGTGATTGTGCTCTGCCTGCTGGGATGCGATTTATGGACGGCGGTCGCCAAAACACTGCAGGAGAACAGCGATACCAAAGGTATTAGACACTCCGTTAGCACCCACTTATACCTCACTCCTGTGTTGGTTTATCAAGATCGTGATAGAGATTTGGAAGCTTTGCTTTTACTTTCTGGATGGCATTCCGTGCTAACTGTTAGCAACCTTAGCATGTAATAACGCAAAGTGTGTAACGACCACAAAGCGAATGCAAGTCTTATAATTAAAATAGTTTCCCATGTATTATTGCTTTAACAAATCAAACTTTGTTAAATGTTCGTAGTTCGATCGATGTTATGTAAGTTTCAAGCCATCTGTTTGAAATCGGATCTCCTTTTTGTGATGCCTGTAGTTGAAACGAGCATCATCGCAGCTTCCAAAGCACATGAGCTGACTGGAGCCTGTCATTTCTGTAGCGAGACCAGGGAGTGTTACACTTTTTGTCTGTTTCTCACTGTTCATTTGTTTCCAATTTTGATATAATATTCCCATATTTATCTGATAAAATTTATAGTAGTTGAGAAACGTACAATGTTTCAATGAACGGTATACATTTGTAAAATACAAAACAATAATGGTCACGATCGATTTTTATTCTAATAATATATGTGCATGTACTTTCCCCTGTTTGGTCCGTTATAATAGTATTATTAGTTTTTTATATATTATTTTTATAATATAAATAAAACGGGAGAACTTGCTGCTTTAGATGATACAGTGTCTATTATTTAGCATCCATTTAACATTTATTATTAGACATTAAAATATACTTTCTTACCTCAAAATAGTTTATTATTATTATTATTATTATTTTCAGTAAGTCCTTTATATTTTAATAGAGTGACTATAAGAAACTGAGAAGCCTTTGTATGATAGTGCTTTCAACCATCACCTTGTTCATTTCTAAGATCTTTCAGAAATCTTAATGGACCTTGTTTATTTATGCTGTGATGGGTTTATTATGAGTTTATTTCAGGCTACGGTCTATTTCGGACTGTTTTAGTCTAAATGATCTCGCTAATAATCTAACGTAATGCAATATTAAGTGTCTGTGCATTAAGATGGCAATGTGCCGGCGAGGAAGGAAATTGAAAAGCCATTTTCATATCACTAATTCACATTTGACATTTACATAATCCAGATATCATGCTGAATAATTTTAGTTGAAGCACGGATGTCAGATTGCAAAAACCTGCTTAAATGATATGGTTGTCAAAGCTCACCTCTTGATAGCAGATTGATTTAGCAGCTCATAGACTGGCAGTTTGTTTATGTCCTTCATGTCTGAGCTTATAATGTGCGGAATCCCCCTAAACCCCCTCCTCTCCCCTGATGGAGTGTCCTCCTCCCCCTCCGTCTCCTGCTGATGAGCAGCAGCATCACAGATGGGTATGCTGCTCTCTCTTCTTTAGGACCGTAGACTGCCACAGTGGATGCTTTGAGTATGCAAATTAGAGCTTTCCTGCCTTTTGTCCAGTCCGTGCCACTTCCTCACCACTGGGATCTGAAAAGAGACTGCTGTGTGTGAGGCCTTGACACGGTAGAACCGGGCCTGGACTGAGATTTGCCGTGCAGATTTGAATCTTATAGGCTGTATTTGTTTATCTACACTTCATAATGAAAATGTAGTTTATGCAAAGTTTTTTTTTTACTGACCTCCATATTGCCCATATGCCAAATATTGCTTATGCCAACAGGATGATATTTACTGTAAGCAGTTGCTTGTTATTGCACACTCACCCAAAAACAGAGACTAAATAGACTCCTTAATAGTTTCCTGCTATAACGCACAGGAGCTTAGAACAATGGGTCTTAGGAAGCCAGCTATGTTTTAGAGCATGAGAGACTCATAAAGGCTGATAAAGAGAATAAGTCTGGTGTTTCCCACTCGTTAATTATCAATAATGGGGTTTTCTGTGGTATAGTCTCTGGATTTTTGATATTGCTTGTAGTGCAGAAATGGAAAGTTGTGTCTGTTTGTTTGCCCGCTAGCATTTCAAAGCATTTTAAGCACACCGGAGACCCCTGTTGTGCTTAATTTTTTATGTGGTACATGTTTTCAGAGAACACTCAGACATTTTCTCATCTCTGATTACCCAAACCAGATTATCCCATGGGCAAGCTGCAGAGTAGCCGACTCTTTCCCTCTGTTTCTCTCTCTTTTTCTTCATTCACATGCATTATCTTACAAACAGAGATAGTGGACTCTTATATCACTCTAAATGTGCATTGTTAAAGGGGTGGTTGATTGTGATTTCACTTTTTTAATGTTAGTTAGGGTGTAATGTTGCTATTTGAGCATAAACAATATCTGCAGAGTTGCAGCACTGAAAGTTCTATGCAAACAGATAACGTCTTTTAAAATTCTGGCAGTTTAATGCCTACAAAAACGGCTGGTAAAGGGACTACAATGAGCTTCTTCCCTGGTCCGTTGCATAGTGAACCCAGATAAACTCCGCCCCTGGGAACTCGCAACAAAGGGGGCGAGGCCATGCTGTGCTGCTTTAGAGAAGAGGAAGAGAAAACTAAGGGTGCAAGTAAAAATCTGTTCCTATATGAATCGCAGTTTTGTTTCTAACGTTTCGAATGGATTCACAAGTTTCCAAACCAATGTTCTAAAGCAGCGGTTCTCAATCCTGTTCCTCACGTCCCCCTGCTCTGCATTTCTCTCCATACCATTCCATTAAGATCCGTGCTTGTACAGGTTCTGCGCAATCCTCTTCATCAATATTCTCTGCATCTCAATTGGGCTCAAATTGATAAGCAATATAGAGAATGTCATTGTTTACAATACAACCAAAGAGCACATTCTGAGCTTGAGGGGCGGGATGTTCAAACGTGCTGTAGAGGCAGTTTAGCGAATCACAACACACTGAGCCAGCTGACCAATCGCAGCCCGTCGCATACTTCATAAAAACAAAGGACAGATTAGTGTGGAATAAAGGTAAATGATGTGAAAAATAATGCATTAAAAAAAAAAAAAAAACGAAGCATGAACACATGTTAGGATCCACCTCATAAACACAATCAAGCCTAGAAAAAAACCCAATGAGCCACCCCTTTAATCTGTACCTAAAAGAGGCTTGAATAGTTTTAATTTTGAATCTTTAACAGATACAGCAATTAAAAATACTGAAGAAAATGGCTTGGTTTAGTTGTTTAAAGCACTAGACCTGTTTTCTGAGCCATTATGTGTCTTTATTTTAGAATATGTTGATTTTTGCATATATATATATATATTAGGGATGCACGATATTGGATTTTGGCCGATATTCGATATGCCGATATTTTCAAAATAATTTTGGCCGATACCGATATATATATATACAAATTTTTCGCCCTGATATATTTTAACTTTAATTTTACTGAAGAGAAATCCATGTACCTCTTCTGTACTGATTCTACCATAAATGTATTATTTTACAAATGTAGACAGACATTCACACCTGAAAAACAGGTCTTGGTGCTGCTCAGGATCACGACTCTTAAGATGTGTAATCATATTTTTAGTGTTGAAAGACAGTTGTTTTACGCCTCCTCGCATCACTTGTGCTTTACAAATATTGCAAATAGCAACTTTGTTATCTGTTTGAAAGATCTCGAAATACCTCCACACAGCTGACAAGTTGTAAGTTTAAATTTTTGGTGCTCAAGTTACGTTCATGGTCGTCGCGTGCACACACGCCCCCCTATCGGTTTGGCTCATCGGCAGAAATATTCTTATCAGCCGATGCCGATGATGGTCATTTTAAGCTTTTATCGGCCGATTTTAAGCTTTTATCGGCCAATACTGATGTTGTGCCGATATTATCGTGCATCCCTAATATATATATATATACATATATATGTATAGAGTTATGTTTGATTGTTAACACCCCTCCAAATCACTTGATGAGCAAACTTTCTTATCAAGTTGGGGTTTATAAAAGTTTTTAGTAGTATTGTTTTAGTTGTGAAAGTGTAGAAGCCCAAGAAAAAATTCATCTGAAGTAAATGCTTTTAGATCTGATTAGACTTTTATGGGCTGAATCGTCTGTTTTTGTGCCTGTGAAACATGATAATCCTCCACACAACAGCAGTCTTTTAACTTGAAGCAGTCTGGATGTACTGAATGAGAGTGGAAGCTCTTTCTTTCATTCACACACACATGGCCTGTGTGTCTCCTTTTATAGAGGGAGAGAGAGAGAGAGAGAGACAGCCAGTCTGCTGCACATCTGGAGAAGTCATTTTCCCACAAAACGGAAAGACAAGCTTGTTTTATGTTTTAGAATGTGTAAAACTAAAAACGAAATGTATTAGTATTTTTAGACATGTAAAATGATCATTTATGAAGCATTTAAAGGGGGGGTGAAATGCTCGTTTTCACTCAATATCCTGTTAATCTTGAGTACCTATAGAGTAGTACTGCATCCTTCATAACTCCAAAAAGTCTTTAGTTTTATTATATTTATAAGAGAAAGATAGTCTGTACCGTTTTTTCCTGGAAAAACCCGAGCGACTGGAGGCGTGACGTGTGGGCGGAGCTAAAGAATCACGAGCGCGAGTAGACTTTTGCGTTGAGAGCGTTTGGAAGCTGTGACATTACCGTGAGGGAAAAAAAACATCATCCAAAACAAACCATGGCTAACAGTCAGATTCAGCCGTTTATTTATGATCCAGAATCAGATCCAGAGGCTGAAACTGAACGAGAGCAGCAGCATCAACGATTACAGCAGGACGTCTCTATAGCCCCTTTCACACTGCACGTCGGACCCGCAATATTCCCGTAACATTGCCTGGTCGCCTTCTGTGTGAAAGCAACCACGTCCCGGAATTGATTACCGAATCGAACCCGGGTCGGGGACATAGTAACATTGCGGTAATCGATCCGGAACGAGCGCTGTGTGAACAAAAGCCAGATCTAATTCGGTATCGAAGTGATGACGCGCGTTATCGCGCGACTTTTTTACCGGCTGTTTTGAAGGAAGATCAACATTCGCGACGAAAACATATGTGCAAACTGTAATGAAGCAGAGATCAGTTAGTTCCTCACTTTCCGCGCTGACACTGAGATCGTTCGCTTGCTTCAGTTAAAGTATAACGTGCCAAGCTTTGTCGACTCGTACATTACACATCACGCGCTGATGTCACGTGTCGTTACGGGATCTTCAAGGGTTGTGTGTGAAAGCACGCACATATACCGGGTCATGACTGGCAGTGTGAAAGTGCCAAATCTAGCGACCAGGAAACAATTACAGGAACACTTTACCCCTGTATTTGCCGGAATGGCAGTGTGAAAGGGGCTTATGTGGTATGTATTGAAACTGTATATATTTGCTTAGCGGTTTTTGAAAAGTTCCACTTTATGTCGTCTTTTTTTTTTTTTAAGGTGTACATGTGGAAAGTGCAGTTTGATGACAACATCGCATGTTGTTTACTTGATGTGCTTATGCGCCTATAGCTAAGTTAACAACACAGAGATATTTGAAGCAGTTTTACTCAACGCCTGCGGTTCCAACACACGATCGTGACCCTTTTTCGTTGGGAATGCATTATCCTTAAGAAATAAACAATATGCAAATCCGGCGTCAAACTGGGCCTTGTTTGTAAAACAAACATCTTCAAATTCAGGGAACAAACAAAAACACTTGCACAACTCCGTTGATGCTCTGTAAAAATAAACTCCATCCACTGGTCCCCTAATGCTGTTTTTTTTTTTTTTTTTTTTTTTGGTAATCTCGCTCTGATCAGTGAATGTCTCTGCTCTCAGTGCTCTGCTCTTCTGGGAGAAGTGCCCTTAGGACCCATATAAGGAAATAAGAAAAAAAAATTCCGAAACTTGTGACAAACCGGAAGGAGTGTTTTTGGAACAAAAATACTTCTTCAAACGTACAACTTAATTTTTGAAACTTTGTCCATGTTTAGCATGGGAATCCAACTCTTTAACAGTTTAAAAAACTCAGTATGCATGAAATAGCATTCCTTTAAGAACAGTTACATTCATATTTAAATAACATTCTTTGGAACTGTCCTTTGCCATTTAAGCTCTAGATAATCAAGCTGTCTTTCTTGTGACAGGGTAAATGTCTAGTTACTCTTGTTAATGTAAAAAGAGGCTGAAAATGAGTTTTATTGCATTAGATCTCGTTAGATTGCTGAGGATGCATAGATCTTATCCTGTAAGGCCAATATTGAGCCACAATTTTGACCAGTTTTACTTGTACTTAAGAACTTGCTGATGGTCTTACAGAACTAAAATGTTTGGAAAATAAGACACTCTGAGGATTGTGGTTAGGGTTTGGTTATTTGACTTTCTTTCTAGCTTGTAATGACGAAGAGTGCGAAGTCCCAGTGAAAGCACATTTTAATATCACTGGTGACTGCTGTTGTTGACTGTTTCTAGCACTGTGATTTTAAAGAGACTGTAGGTACCTGTTAGCATGGCCAAATTGTGGCCTTTAAAGGTACCAAATGACAGGTTGGTTGAATTTGGTGTGAAAGGTTTCCATAAGATGACTCTTTATAAACATAATTATGATTGTGCATTCAGACTCGACTCCCAGCATTCAGTTTTTTGTGCAACTTTTATGTGCATCATCATTTTAAACTGCTTCTTGTTTAGTTTGAATGTGTTTATTTTAACAATTTCTATAAATAAATACACTCATATTATTTAACATCGTAGGTTTCTGCACTATGTCCTGCAAAGTTAAAGGTGCAATAGGTGATTGTCTTCAGAAACATTTTTTGTTATGCTGGTTGAAAGTCTCTTCACATCCCGATAGCAATCATTAAGTTAAGTGGTCTAAATGTATTTATCTGTATTTATATATTCTGTGGAAAGCATAGGACCAAGAAATGTACGTCCAATCAAAACACTGGGTCTGTGCATTTTAAGTAGCTTTCCTACCTGCCTGTCAACATATATATCTACATACCTCTGCGCATACGGTTCACGCAGACAGGATACGTCATCAGCGCATTCATTCACGCTGTGCAGACAGAGCAGACAAACATCAAAAACCTGGTATTGTAGGACTTTTAAAGTTTTCTCGCTGGTGAATGATGCATGATGTAGCCCAGTGGTTCCCAATTCCAGTCCTCACTAGTGATGTTTCATTCGTGAACAAATCATTCTTTTTGAATGAATCTTTTAGGTGAACGAATCGTTCACGTAAGTCACTGACTCATATTTTCTCGTTCCCTGAAGTTTCTCCCTCCACAGCAGCGCGGCACTATTAGCAGCGCATTCGCAGCTCGGTGAATCGGGTAGCTTTGTGAACTGTTTCATTCTGTCAAAGAGTTACTCAACCTCGAGCCAATAGCCTTCGAGTATGAGATGTGATGGAGCATGTGATTTGTTGAATGTAGTGAATGAATACGCCCTTCACTGAACGAGTTTCATATGAGTCTGAACGAGATCGAGAGATATCGTTCGTGAAGGAAATGACTGAACTGGTACCCATGTCATTCGTGAAAGAGTTAAATGAACAGATACATGTCATTCGTGAATGAAATTAACTGGTACATAGCTTATCTCATTCGTGAGCGAAATGAATGAGAGTAAACCCAGTCAGTTGGCCATTTAGCATGTCAATCTCGTAAAATTCAAAGCGCAGTTATAGGTACTGTGCACTAGGGCTGTATCTATCGAATATGTTAGTAATCGAGTATTCTACCAAAAATTCCATCGATTAATCGAGTAATCGGATAAAATGTGTTTTTGCTTAATTAAAGTGCAATATTAATTACACAAGACTCCTGGGTCTCTTAAAATGAACAAACTAAGTTTCCTTTTTTAGAAAAAATATTTTTACTTTTTAAATTCATAAAATGAAATGCATACATCAAAAATAAATATTTAATTATTATCCATTGTATCTGTACTTGTCTGTACTTGTACTGTGGACAATGACAATAAAGTTGACAGATGAATTAAGTGCATTTAAGTGCCATTCAGTTGGGGTTTCAAATAAAACATTTTCTGAGATGCACATTAAACACATAAAACATAAATTTAATTTATCTTTTAATTATTGAAAATTAAGCAAACTTAACTTTTTAGTAAACAAAGGGGATTTACTATAAAAAATAAAACATGGAAGAAATGTTGTGTGATTAAACCTTAAAAATTATGTTTGATTTTTTTTAGTAATAGGCTATGTACATTCTGCTGAACAATAGTATTACATCTCTGGCAAATACTTGTCTTTAAACTGGACTTTTATTTTGACGGGTTGACGTATCTTTACAGTTCTGTTCATGTGATGTGGCGCTAGTTTTACTCAAATCAAACAGTCAAATGCTCATGAAGTGACTGTCAGAGCAGTTCTGGAGATGTTGTTCATGTGTTCACGTCCTTATTTAGTGAGACAGCAGACGCTGATATCACCACGAGCGTCACGCGCACTTCAGTGTGTGTTAATAAAGGCAGACGCGCTTCTGCTCCATTCATTAACAGAGACACGCAGAACATGGAGGATTCATATTCAAATAGACTGTTCCGGCTTAAAATGAACAGATATAAGTCCATATCATAATTTGATGTAAGTGCAATGACCTATTTTTTATTAATTCATTCAAAATTTGGCAAATTTCCTTGCCATTCCGCATTAAACTGTAAAATCCGTTTTTATGACTGGATTCCACGATTCCCTCTGTGTTTTCTGCATTGCGGAAATCATAGGGCCCTAGTTGTGGTATGCCAGCTATATCTTGCAATGGACACACGCCATGACGTTCTCTCTACGTTTGCCCGTGCCCTCAAAACAAAACACTGCTGACTCCTTGCAGTATGTGATTTCGGACACAGCGCTTGTGTCTCCTTCTGCGTTCTGGGTGACGTAAACGCGTTGTCACTTTTAAAAAATAATTGTGAAAGAACCTGACGTGAGATTTAATATAAATTAAAAGAGGCTTCGAGGCAGAGGAATTTGCCTCGATCATTTTTTGTAATCGAGTTAGTCGAGGAATCATTTCAGCCCTACTGTGCACATACGCTTGTTTTAATATTTAGCATACAGAACATAACTACACATTTAATCCCTGATTTATGAATGTGAATATATAATAATTGTAATTATAATTGTAATTATAATAATTGCTTGGTTCATCTTAACAACTTAATTAGACTTTATGCACACATTTTCATAAAGTCAAATCAGTTTTTGTAGCAAGTTGAATACGTTCGTTGATTTAAGACATAACACATAAGACTCTTTTTTGTCACCTGCTGGCAAATTTTATGTAATACGAAGAAATGGTCACTGAATGAATCAGTAAATGAATTTGAACGAATCATTTTGGTGAACGAACTGAAAATGAACGAATCTCTTGAAAGAATCATAATTTCCACCACTAGTCCTCGCGCACATATTTTGGATGTCTTGCTTCGTTAACACACTAGATTCAGATGACCAGCTCGTTAGATGTGAGCTACGTGAATGAACTGTGTTCTGATCGGTATGATCCCTACACAGTGTTCATTGTTCCCTACTCCCTGAGCAGGGGTTCAGTTTACTTAGGAACATGGACTGGAATTGGGAACCTCTGATGTAGCCTATTGTAGTGATGTTGTCTCTGGTATTCTGGTCTGTGAGCATAAATGCATTCAGGGGGCGTGGCTTTTGACTGCGATTGCAGGAAGGGCTGTTGTTCGCTTTCAGTACTATCAGGCTAATGTTAGCATTTTCCAAGATCTCCTACTGCACCTTTAATATTTAAATTAGGGTTGTGCATGTATTTGGACCAGAAATTTTCCCTACAAGTATTTCGGTCTGGCACTTATGTCTACCAAATAAATGCATTGTTGTTTTTAGAATACATAATCTCACATCCCTCAGTTTGGAGAAATAATATGCAGGAAACTTAAAGAGGGTTTGAAATCTCCATCTCGACTGTATGTCTCCCTTTCTCTTTGTCTGTCCCATGCACGCTCACACAAACCAACCCTCCATGCTTTTACCCTGTATAACCTTGACAGTTAATACTGTTTTTTCAGATTAATCAATAATATGGTTTCCTGAGGCATTCTTAAGGTTTAGAATCCAGTGTATTGACCGATCACTCTCTTCATTAGTGCTCACATGACCCTGCTCTTGGGGTTAAATGATTGCCTAGTGTGGGTTTTTAATGTCTTTGTGATGTCTAGTCATGGTTCATGGCTAAACACACTAACATTTTTAGGTTGAGTAAATTAGAGACACACATTATTTATAGATTGTAATATGAATGTTTAAAAACTAAATAAAATACATTAAGCTAAACTTCGTTATTTAGACTATTAGAGTAGAAATGATGTCTACATTCCCTCTCTTTGCCTCTGCCTCTTTCTGTCCTCCACTGCAATGCAGCATGGTGTCTCTGCGCATACACTCTTACATAAACACATCTATACTCATAGACAGAAAAGTGCAGGGCAGCCCTATCATCCCTTATTATTCACAGCTGTAGTTATATTCATATATATCCTGTACACTGTTGCTTTATGAAATGTTGTTTGTATCTTATGTTCCTTGACACAAAAATATAACAGTAATAAAGCCTTTTGGATTATACCTATAAGCTTATGCTTGAAGTCTGCAGACAATGGGGAATTGTACCACTCGGTTCATATCATATGACTTTTGCCAGGGAGATCTTTTGAGAGAGAGAATACAAGTTGAAACTAAATGTTAGGGCTGCACGATTATGACAGAAATCATAATTGTCGATTATCATTCCATAAGCACGCAGAAAAATATAAGTGGACTTTTAACGATTACGTTAATGTTGCATCTATAATTGTAATTGAGATTTGAAATTCAAATAATTGTGCAACCCTACTAAATGTCAAAATGCAGTTGAAATTATTGCATTAAAGCTGCAGTGGGTAACTTTTGTAAAAATATATTTTTTACATATTTGTTAAACCTGTCATTATGTCCTGACAGTAGAATATGAGACAGATAATCTGTGAAAAAATCAAGCTCCTCTGGCTCCTCCCAGTGGTCCTATTGCCATTTGCAGAAATTCATCCGCTTCCAGTAAGAAACAACCAATCAGAGCTGCGGTCCGTAACTTTGTTTGTGTTCAAAATGTAGAAAAATGTATATAATAAGTGAGTACACCATGAATCCATTTTCCAAACCGTGTTTTTAGCTTGTCCTGAATCACTAGGGTGCACCTATAATAAGTGTTTATATTCGGACTATTTTAGATTGCTTCGGGGGTACTGCAGCGGAGTAACCCAGTACCTTTGTGATTCTTCATAGACATAAACAGAGAGAAGTAGTTCCGGCTACGATGTTCTTCCGCAAGACGCAAGCAGTTCTGTTTATTAACCGCTAGAGCGTCAAAAGTTACCTACCGCAGCTTTAAGCTTGCTTGAACTGTTTAAAGAATCATACATGTCATCTTAATTCATGTGGTAGCTTTGTGTGAGGAGCAATCTGACTACATTAAGTTAGAGTCATGACTCATGTCACTTGGAGCACTTTTGTGAGCTGATTAATTGAAAATAACCAACTTTTATGGTGCTGTTGTGACCTGTTTGAAGCTTGAAAGCTTCATTCCCCATGATTTTGTAAATGCATTGGGAAAATAACCAGAACATTATTCAAAAATTCAGTAAATGATAACAGTATTTAGTTTTTTGAATAAACTATTCTTTTGCTGATAGAAGACACTGCATCAAAATATTGACGAGAAATTCAGTAGCTTCAAAAGTTTTATAAGCTAATGACAATATTTTCCAGAAAAAACTTTATGGAGTATCAGAAAACATGCTCTACTCACACATTCCCAGTCACAAAGTCTGAGACTCTGATGCAGCTTTTATGCAATGGAAGGCTAAAGGTTGAGCAGACAGCACTGCCATGTATTGTATGTTGCATGTACATTTATTGTACACACATGCCTTGTAGTGAAGCAGTGATGCCAGATTCAGAGAGGGAGTCAGCAGTTCACATCATGACATGTGTGTATCATTTCCAGTGGAGGAGGGAGAGGGGAATTCCCAGAGAGAACGGAGCCGTGCTTCAGACGGTCCTGCAGTGAAACAATGAGTAAACCTTTGGAGAACACTGACAAATAGTGATCCTGATAGGTTAAAAGTTAACTGGAGATTTCCTGAGACCAAAAAACGTTTCACATGCACACAAGCTGTCTTTGTTTTATTAGCTGAAATGATCTTATGCAGAATTCTGAATCACACTTATGAATCAAGCATCATTATGATGATACCCTCTCACAATTCATTCAGGTAATTATGCTTTGATTTGCTTGTTTAAGTTAAACAGCTGGTCTTATGTATTTTTTTCATTTCTCCAGAATGTATTTAATCTTGAATTTCCCCGGATTATAACTAGATTTTACGTCCCAGTAAATGTTAAATTGTATTTAGTAAAGTTTATTACATAAACATATAATAGTATTATTAATAAAATAAGTATTAATAATATATATGGATATATAACACAAACACACACTATGTTTCTATCATTCATGTTTTTACTGTGTTTACAAATTGAAATGATAATATCTGAGGCTATTACTAAATATTATAGTATTTATAACTGGAAGAAAAGGGTAAAATTATATATAATGAATCCAAATTTGTTGTGTAACTAGCTTTTAAATTTAATAAAAAACTTCTGTGTGTGCTTGTTTAGGGAAAGAATGTCATAAAAAGAGCATTAGAAGTGAAAGGCTCAGGAACAGGAGAAAAGTGTCTATTATGGAGCTTACTGTGGGTTAAAAGATGGAGAGAACGAGAGAGAATGTGTGCAGGATGAGTGAAGGCGTCGGACGGCTTATTGTCTCTGTGCAGCTCAGCAACTCCCAGTAGAGCTCGAGGCAAAGGAAAATTCTTCGTATTCATCGCGGTGCTATTTTTCTAGTCAAATATTTACCTAGTGTTGGGTGACTGCGTTCCCTTCAGATTGCCGGTTAACATTTCAAAAGCTGTTCACAGTAAACACAGCCAAGAGCACTGGGATGACACCGCCTGCACCTGTGCTTTGAAAAAAAGAGCACAGGTGGCTACTTATTGTACCTGCTTTTTATTTATCATGTTTATTATTAATATTATTCATTGAAATAATTTAAGTGCACTAAGTATTTTTCATAAAGTTAAATTTCACTCATAAAGGAATCTATTGTACATTTCACAAACATGTTGATAAACGGACACAAAATGGAAACTCGAGATCACATATCGAGATCACATGACCAGCTGAATACTTCACATTTTTTGTGTTAGATGGTATCAGAAACTTTTGTTTGCAGAATAAATGAATTATGCTGGACCGATTATACCATAGTGATCATGAATGCATGAAATAAAGATAAATGCACATTTAAGAACCTTTTGATGAAACCTAAAGCAGCTGCCTTCCCTTCTGTCCAGTCAGTCACAGACTGATCTAACAAATTCAACTGAGCTCTAAAGAGAAGCAAGCAAATATTTAGTCAGAAAGAATTGTGCTTATTCCTTAATTAGAAATTGAATCAGAAATTTGAAACGATACACAATTGTGAACAAATTCACTTCTATTCAACTGCTTTTCAGATGATTTTTATTCTTCGCACTAACTTGGATCAGTGTTATGTATAAATAAAGCACTCTGTGGTGACTATTTAATTGGGGCAAGGCTCTTGTGTTGAGTGTAAATGAAGTGTTCTGTATGACTAATGTCCTGATTGGTCTGTGGATTTATATCCGTGCGCTGTGAATCTCTCTCCACTGAGTGTGATCAATACACTCCCTCACTGTGACACACATGTCCTCTGAGTGAACTACTGCTGCTGCTGTGCTTTCATTGGGCTGAAAGGGCAAAAATTACAGCCTGTGAGCGTGAGAACAGTATATTCGTCAAAAAAAAAAAAACGATACAAAGCTGCCTGACTTTTCATTTTAACATTCAAGTGATTGGGGTTTAGCGAGATGTTTTTGAAAGAAGTATCTTATGTTCACCGAGGCAAAACCAATTTGGTCATAAATAGTCAAAATGGTAATATTGTGAAATAATATTATAATTGAATGCTTTTAATATATTTTGAAATGTAATTTATTCCTGTGATGGCAAAGCTGGATTTTCAGAAGCCATTACTCCAGTCTTCAGAGTCACATGATCCTTTTCTCGATCCTTTTCTTTTTACTGTGATCCATATTTAGTACAAAAGTATATAAGGATCACAGTCTATTATATATGTTTTGATGTTTTAATTACAGTATTTTACATTAAATAATTTTGTTAATGACCGCTAAACTGTGTATTTGACTGACCTGTGTTTCTAGTTTAATCATCAACCTCACTCCAAGTTACTCAGATCAGTATTTCACATCTCTTTGTTTACTTGTTCGGTAAGCAGCCATGTAATAAGTAGTTTAACGTTCAGTCAGCCGGTCGTTATCGCAAAATACACTCCTTCAGGGTGATTTGAGACGTGATCGCCTTTTCAGTTGGTGTCGTGATAATGACCGGCTGACTATACCTGGTCTTTTATTTAGCATGTATTAATCCGAGCTCTGACGGTTCTCAGGGTTTGCATACAGTTTGTGCTCTTTAGGTGGGGTCAGTGCCTGTACACACAGCTGTCAGCCTTCACTGATGAATCACTGGGGAGGGAAGTGACGTGATGTGAACAGCATTTAAACTCGTGTGTGTGTGTGTGCATGTGCGTCAGTGTTTTGGACTGTTTTCCTTTGGCTTTCTGGTGCCTTTCAAACACAAGCGTATAGGTAAGGCTGTGTTTTATACAAACTCTAGTTAGTGCTATGATCTGTTTGCCAAGTGTGTGGATTGAATTGAAATGCATTAATAAATGGCTCCTGAAGGTCTTTATAACTCTTTTTGACACTGAAATTTGTACATTAATGTTAATATGTGTTATATAAATGTCATCACTTGGCATTTCAAGTGTGGTAATTTTTGCAATTTGTTTTCAGTCTGTCTGGTGTTCGTTTTGCTTATACATGAGCGTTTATTGGTGAAGTGATTATTGTAGGAAATTAACATTTACCATTTAACATTTGTCAATTTTGCAAAACATCAGCTGAATAAATAAGCTTTCCATTGATGTATTGTGTATTAGGATCGGACAACATTTGGCCGAGATAGAACTATTTGAAAATCTGGAATCTGAGGGTGCAAAACAAATAAATATAAATAAATAAATATTGAGAAAATCGCCTTTAAATTTGTTCAGATGAATTCTTAGCAATGCATATTAGTAATCAAAAATTACGTTTTGATATATTTACAAAATATCTTCATGGAACATGATCTTTACTTAATATCCTAACAATTTTTGGCATTAAAGAAAAATCTATAATTTTGACCCATACAATGTTTTTTTGGCTATTGCTAAAAATATACCCCAGCGACTCAAGACCTGTTTTGTGGTCCAGGGTCACATTCTTATGCTTGTTAAACTGGATAAATCCTTTTGTCAAGTTTTTTGTTTTTCCCTTTATAATCGTCAGACTTTGCATTTCTTTTACAAAAGAAAAGCAAACCAACAGGTTTTTTTGCTAAACAGGCAGAGTAATAGAATTTAGAATCAGACTTAAATGGAGACAAATGATAAAACAGAGCACAGAGACCTTCTCACCTTTTTTTCCCCCCACAATAGCAGTATTCACTTGCATTGGTCTGTCTCTACCCAAGAACATTTGCTATCTTTGATTTGTTCATGTGGAATGTGCATCGCTACATGAAAAGGAAGCATGTTTCTGCAGTGTCTTCCTAAAGAAGCCCAAGGTTCCTAGAGGAAGGAAAACCAGCCCATTGTTTTCAGCAGTTGTTTCCATTGGCCGTGTTGATTGGTTCTATTCCTTAAGTGCCCTTTGAGGATTTTTATGTAAACAGCCAAGGGAACCTGAAGAACATTTTTCACCGTCAACATTCGGGTGCACTTTATATAGTTAAAGAGGGTCACATGTGATACAATTACTCATTTTTATTGGTCATTTCTGCCTGGCTCATATGTGCACTAATTGCTTCTTGTCTTACATACAACATAACCTCAGTAAATTGTAAGGTTAAATTGATTTTTAATACATTTTAAATAATTCAGTGCTTCACAATTTCCTCTGTCTTTAGAAAGGTGATGATGCTTTCTTTTTGTACTATGATTAAACTCTTGTTTGAGTTTTGCATATTTACAGAATGTGACATTTTTGATAGCTACATTTTTTTATGGCTCAATTAAAGTTTAGCTGTGTTACACAATGCATAAAATATCATTTTCCAAAATCCATAATGGGGCACTTTTATGGTTTAAAACAGTTGGAAAAAGGACTTAAATGGCTATAGAGTGGCTCAGCTATAGAAGTTAAATTGTTTTTGTTTGCCAATAAATGTCTAATATTAATACGTAAATATATTTTAACAATATATTCTTCATTATTTAAGACATTATTGTTTGTTTCTACAGAAGTGGCTCTGAAGGTTCACCTGAGTGACACTAGCACTCATCAGCCTCTCGCTGGAGTCACCGTGGAGATCTTCACTAACCACATCCCTGTTGCCTCGGATATCTCTGGTGCCGACGGCAATGCCTTTATCAGGTTCCCCTATCGCCTTGGCGACCTTCTTGTAGTGACTGCAACCAAGCGTGGCTACGTACCCAACTCCATTCCATGGCGACCAATCAGGCTTCCTGGTAATGATCTCATATTGGATTATATATTGCTCATAAGCTCTGTTTTACATTTACACTGCCTTTCCTGTCATTGAACACTCACGTAAAGTTGATTTTAAAAACTGAAATCATTTAATAACAATATTACATGTCTTTTGCCAATCTCAAAATCAATATCCTTTTTCCATGCTGTACATTGTAATATTGCAATGCCTGAATTCACTAGTAGCATTTAAAACAATTGTTCTTAGTTTTTAGGGTTTTTTGTAAACTATTAGTGTTTTTTAATAACATAAAAAAATATAAATAGTAAAAACATGGATGTTTGTAATTTTTTTTAATGTGGCATCTCACTTTTCTCTGTTCAAGTAAACAGTTTCTGTAATAGTTTTTTTTTTTTTTTTCGCGTGTTTTAAAGCCTTATTTCTTTGCTTTGATGATTGTATTAATGGGATGGATTACTTCTTCTGTAACTCTTGGAGAGTGACACATCCTTTGGGTCATTCTGTAGAGGATCTGGGACAGGAAATGAAAACTGGATTGGAGCAGGAATTCAGAAAGCTGTTAGAAATAAACAGAGTGTTCCATTACATCTAATGAGATTAACCTACTAACCAGTCACAGACAAAATAAATTGTACCTAAGTTTCTCAACACAGCACAATCGCGCAGATGTTTCAGGGTGCTGAGATTTAGCAGTGTGGTGTAAACAGAAGATCATTTTCAGTGGTATCGAGATGTTGTGGATACTGAGTGTGCAGGCCTGATTGTGATTCATCTTTCTAATTATCACTTTGTTTGTTTGTGTGTGTGTGTGTGTGTGTGTGTGTTTTGAAGTCTTTTCATCTCTCAGTCTGGATCTGCTTCCTGAGAGGGCTGCTACTCTGATGGTGTACGATGACGTGGTGCAGATCGTCTCTGGATATCAAGGTAACAGTCATGTGTGTTTGTGTGTGCGTGTGTGTATGTATGTGTGTGTGTGTGTGTGTGTGTGTGTGTGTGTGAGAGAGAGACATATCAGGACTCAACTCTGTATAATGACATGGGTATGACACAGGTATTTCAAGGAGAGGGCGACTTATGAGGACATAACCCATGTCCCCATTTTTCAAAACACTTATTAATCATACAGAATGAGTTGGGAAAAAAAATGTACAAAGTTTCCTGTGAGGTTTAGGTTGAGGTGTAGGGTTGGTGAAGGGCCATAGAATACAAAGTTTCTACAGTATAAAAACCATTATGCCTATGTGATGTCCCCACTTTTCACAAAAACAAACGTGTGTGTGTGGTGTGTGTGTGTGTGTGTGTGTGTGTTTGAACAGTCTTGACATTGTGAACCTAACTCAGTTATATTTTTCACTTTAACAAATCACTTTGAATGTTGCTCCCTCAAAGATGCAAAAAGACAGCCTCAAAAATATTGGTTTAATATGTAATTATTTGTTTTGGTTTCTTTTTAATTTTATTTGCGTTTATGTCCTGCAAGAAATAGAAAAACATGGTGTTAAAGTTATTTGTGATTTGATGTGCTCTGTAATTTAACTCTGTAATGAATCTTTAATGTGGATGTACTTTTATTATTAACACATGACAACACACACTGCTTCACTGGGGATTGAAAAGAGCGTGTTAATGAACCACCTGTAATATAAGAGAGAGTGAGGGTGTGTCTGGAGTCAACGGCCAAACAAATCCCTAGTGTCGTGTGTGTGTGTGTGTGTGTGTGTGTGTGTGTGCATGCGCGCATGTTTGTTTGTACAGGTCAGCATGTTTGAAGTCATAACATTTTAAAAATTCCATTTAACATCATGTTCATGTATTGTCACTTTATTATTCTATGTAAAGAAAAAAGAATCTTTAATCTGTATTTTAGGGAACACTTTTTAGATAAGAGTTTTAAACCAAGTGTGATTTTTATATGTGAAATAAATAAATATATCACTACTAATAGTCACTACTGTTCAAAAACCTGGGGCCAGAAACAATTTTTAGTAATACTTTTATTCAGCACAGATTCATTAAATGAATTGAAGTAATGAAAAAAATCTGTTTCAAAATATCAATATGTTTTATTGATAGTAATGCATTGACAATAACAAGAAATGTTTCTTGAGCACCAAATCAGCATTTCAGAATGATTTCTGAAGGATCATGTGACACTGAAGACTGGAAGGTTGGCCATCAATCAATATCAACAAAATCTATCTTTTAACTCCAGAAGTGTAACACAAGTTTCATTTAAAGTAGCATTTACTGTAGATGTATTTACACAGGTTATTAAATTCTACTTAGAGATTAAACAAATGCATGTACACTGCAGTTAGGATTGCATAAATAATCTTAGGAGGTTAATGAAAAATATACTGAATATAGAACTGCGAAATGATATTTTTTTTAATATTCATTTAAAACCACCAAATCACTATTTTAATGAGTGATCCATTGATTCACTCATTCGCCCGATTAGTTCAAAACATTCATTCAGGAATGAAGCAAGTGACTTGCTGTTTTCAGAACCATGTATAAGTGTACTGCTCCTGCTATTCATGCCATAGAAAGGTATGGTAAGGTAGTTATATACTAGAATGCAGTTTCGAATTTAAAAGCTGTGTATGAATTGACATGTTGAATCATTCAGAAACGAAACACCAGTGTTGATCAGAGGCAAACTAGAGCAAAGCAGTCCATGCTGAAAATATTGTGTCAAAAATGTAAGACACTTATTACATATCTTTGCACGGAGTATAATATATACTATCTAATATAATACTTTCTATCATTCTGTCCTGTTGTCCACGTGGCTCGTGAGACTTCATGCTAATTAAAGCTTTCTGTGTGAGTCTGATACCACAGTGAAATGAGAGGCTTTATACACACTCGTGCACACACACACTCGTGCACACACACACACACACACACAAAAAGCAAGAATGAGAAGAATTTGCTTTTCAAACCAATCTTTCACATTCCTCCTTTTCCTGTGTCCCTGTTACCCACATGTGCTCTTTTCTTGCACTGTTTTGCTTTACTCTTCCTCCTAGCAACCTCTTTCTTTTTCTGACCTGTCCCTGGGTGTGTGTGATATGTCAGGAGAGAAACATGTTTATGGGTCTCAGGGGAACACTAACACTGCACTCTCACTCAGAGCGTCGCCCCAATCCCGTCCCCTAAAAACATTCAATCACCACAGAAACACCAGTAAGGTTTTTCATGGTGGTCAATAACAGATAAATGGCCAGTAATAAAATTCTACTCTATAGTATTAAATAAATGAAAAATAAAGCACGAAACACTAAAATCTATTGTTTTAAATGCCACAAGTAAATTTTGTAATCATAATATTATATTGTATGAAATATGAATATTATAGATATTCATTTTGAGATTTGCTGAAGATTACATTTAATGTTGTTACTAAATGATTGCAGCTTTGAGTGTTACATGGCAGCAAAGGGAAACTTAATGAGATACTGCAAAATTGAATATCAGTATGAGCTGTTATTGTATAAATGTTTACAAATCTGGTATCAGCTTATAGTATTTTTAAAAAAAAAATTTAGTATTTTTTTTATAGTATCTTTTTTTTTTTTAAGAAATAACTTTTTTTATTCAGAAAGGATGCATTATATTGTTACTGTAAAGCATGTATTATGTTGCAAAAGTATAATAATAATGTTTTTTCTGTTTTAACTTTTTATTATAACTTTTATATTTCTATTCATCAAAGAGTATTGGAAAAAAATTTCCCTTAACCATTACCAAAAAATATTAAACCTGGATAACGATGAGAAATGTTTCTTAAGCACCTGTGATTCAGCTTTTCCATCACAGCTTTTAATAACATTTTACAACCTATAAACACATTAATTTAATTTAATAAAAAAATTTAACCATAAACTATTTTCCTGATCACAAACTATTAGAACTGTGTAGTGTATTATGCACCCCTAGCACTGAGGGTCTTTATCTTAGTTTAGTGGGGTACTAAGGACCATGTGGGCTATAGCATAGTCTCATGTCTATGGTATGTGAGATCTGCCACAATGGAAATATAATGACATCATCTCTCTCAAGAGACGCACGCTGCAATACCAGCACTACATCAGCTGCTGATCTTTCCGTTTGGAAGGAGAGGGAAAGAGATGAAAGAATGGAGCTGCATGGGTTATGTCATGGATGGCAAATCATTAACCTTGTTAATTATCTTTTTTTTTTGTTGTTGTGTATGTGTATGGTTTACATCTGTAGGTTCAAAGCTGCAGCCATGGGTTCAGTTCCAGAGAAGAGCATTGAGTCTTCCTTCTAATGCAACCTACACCAACCTGACCGCCTTCTTAACTGTGAGCAGTTCAACACAAGACACACAGTACTTCCCTTACCTTCAGGGACTTCATCCCAATTACACAGGTAACACACAAGAGAGCTGAGGACTAGGGATGACATGACACATAATCTTAGTAGGCATTACTTTTAAAAATCAACAGCCGTGCATTTACATGATATGTAATGTTATGATGTTTTGTCTGTGGGTCTGTATAATTAAGTGATTGTGAGGTTGAGGTATTGAGGCAAATATTTAATTTGCATTAAAAGTGTTATAATGAGAAAAAATTGGGAAAACTACTTTTTTTATTATTGGAATCGTAAAGTTATTTTCACTCTAAATTGATCAATACTGCCTTCAAATTAACAGCTTTTTTAAGAGAAAGTTCTTCAGCTCTGAAAAAAAAATTGTTAAACCATTACAGAAAACATTCTGTCACCCATAATGATGATTTATGGTGCAACTTCAAAATTAATGAAACTTATTTTCTGCTGTGGATGTAATTATAAGGGACAGCTTATTTATGTCTGATACTGTTTTAGATGCCTCCATTATCAATATTTAACAAAGGTCAAACATCAAGTGTGAATCCAACAATGTATTAAAATAGTTTCCCATACAGAAGCAAAAATATAAGTGTTCTGAAGAATGATGTGACTGAAGATTGTAGAAACGGCAGCTGAAATTTCAGCTTTTCCATCACAGGAATAAATCACATTTTAAACTGTATTCAAATAGAAAACAGTAATTTTAGATTGCAACAATGTTTAACAGTGTTACAGTTTTTGCTGTATTTTTAATCAAATAACTGCAGTCTTGGTCAGCATAAACCAGGCTTCTTTCAAAAACATTAAGAAATTGTACCCCCCCCCCCCCCCAACGGAAAAAAAAACAGTTTGACACTAGTGTCTATAATATATTCTTTATTTGTCTTTTTTTATCACCTTGTGTGTGCATACTCTGTTTATTTTTTTTCCTTCTCATAGGCAGTGATTGGAAGTTCGAGTTGACTCCTGTAGCTGCTATAAGTGTCCATCTTTTGGGAAGCGATGGGGCGGAGCTTCATGTTAGCGAGCCAATCAGTGTGAGCATCCCTCTTCCTGCAAACAGTGGCTTGAAAGAGAATGATCACATCCCCGCCTGGAGATTTGACCCTAAACTGGGTGAGTTTATAACACACAGTCATTCATCAAACCTGAGCTGGGTAGGAATGATGTCCCCAATGACTGTTTTTCAAACTTTCTGAAGGAATTTTGATGGAAAAATGTTCCTCAGATCAAAAAAACTCAGAAATTCTGTTTTAAAACAAAAAATAAGAGAGATTTTCTTTGCTTTTAAACTAGGATCACCATAAAAAGACTTACCTAGCCAAATAAAGAGACATCCTGTTAAAGTTGCTGTTTTTGTTGCTGTTTTTTTTTTTTTTGTGAGATTATACAGATTTATATGATGAAAGGGAAATTGTTCAGTATGCAAATACTCAATCAAATAATCTCAATAATGAACGAACAAAATAAATCTCTTTCAAATCAAATCCAAGTCACAAGGGGTTTTCACCCTGTGGCTTTCATTTCTAATCCCAGACTGAGATGAAATACACAGGATCTTGTGCCAGAAGGCTTTGAATTTTTAAAAGATAAATCACAAATGTATAGCTTTAAAAATGTTACATTAATGAACATCTGTGGATTTTATTTATCAACCAAGTTGCTTTACATTAGTTGTGGATGACACCTGGAGTATTTTAGTAAATTACACTGACAAGCGAAAACTTTACAGTAGATTAGAAACCGACTGCTCCCTCGTGGCCTTTTGTAAAGCCCCATTTAAAAAGCCTAGCAACGGCCGTGCTTTCTTATGTAAACTTCTGAGATCCAGGACAAATATTTCAATTGATCGCTCAGGCATTTAAGAGGCACTGAAATCTGCGTTCTTATTCGGTTCGGTGCATACCGGTTCTATAGGTATATGGCACCGGGTTTCGGTACCCAACCCTATCTACGTGTATTTATGCTTTGATTTGAAAAAAGAACATACACAGAATTAAAAAAAGTATCATGAAAATAAACATTTAATCTGTACATGTCTGTGGCTTTAAAGCAGAGGGTTTCCTGCGGATAACACTGACTGTTGACCGCTGGTGTAATTTATGATGCGTTCAACAAATCTGGAGGCTTTGCCGCAGAAGCCTAAGATTCACTTCGGCACGCTCACACTCACATTCCTGCAGCAGGATGGAAGAATCCTCTGTTGTGTGTGAGAGGCAGGAAAATGGGCAGTGATGATGGATCAAAATAAGTGCACAGAGGATCTTCAGTGAGCTCTTCCACTCTGTAAGCTCTGATATGTTGTGTTTTTAATGTCTGTTCAGCCAACCAATAAGCTAATGATTCATTTCATATTATTGCTGATAACTATTAACCAATAAACGTTTGATAATAAAATTAATATTATTTATATTATGTCTGAAAAAAGTCTTCATTTTGAATGCTAAAAGTTAATTGAAGCCTCACAACATAAGGTGTAGTATGAAAATGTTTTATTTTATTTTGAGATTTGCTAAAAATTACATTTAGCAGTGCTATTAAATTATTAGGGATTAAGTGAGCATGAAATGATGGAAATGGTTGTCTAAAAGTAAAAACAGGATATTAGCATGCAGTGAATGACTATGTCTGAATCTATATCAGATTGCGAAGAGGGACAGGAGAGAGACAGAATGTAGGATGAAGTACTAAGAGAAAACCCTTTCAGAATTCATAACTTCAGGCCTCTTCTCTGGACTGCTCTGTTATCACTGTTGTCTCCTAGCAGCCGCTCACAAACAGAGCAGAGAATGAGGTTGAAAACAGTGGCTGGCACTAACTCGATTTCCTCTCTTAGGGCACAGAGATGTAAGCTGCTTTGTTGTCTGCAGTGATATGGGGATAAAGACTAGACTGAAAAGCCCCTGGTATCATGCAGCATTTAATTACACTGTTCCTCCCAGTTTTTTTTAATAATTGGAGCACTACAATGAAAACTGGTCAGGCTCTGCAGCATAATAAACAAACAAAGTCACCTGGTTCCATATTTGTGTCTGTTCGTGCTTCTTTTAAATGCTCACATTTAAGGCATTATGCTCACTGTGTCTCTGACTCCAATGTAATAATTGTTTGTGTGAGTGTGTGCACACCTAAATATACATATACACACACTCTTGTACGTGTAAAATATGTAAAAATGTATCTATGTGCTGAAAAATTCATCATTCCCATCACAGGAATAAATTACATAATAAATGCGTTAAAACAGAAAACGGTTATACAGAATTGTAATAATATTTCACAATATTTCTGTTTTTACTGTATAAATGCAGCCTTATTGAACATTAGAGACTCCATTCAAACATTAAAAACAATAATGGCATTTTTAAACAATAGTGTATGCTAAATTAAATCTATAAATGTATGCAAATATAATGCTATATAGTGATGATCTACTCTATGCCGGATGTTTTGCGGTTAACTCAATGCAATGGATACTGAGTCAAAGGTAGTTCATTAGTGTAAATACACTGAAATGTCAACTGGCAGACACCTTGTGTAATGTTGAGCACAAAGCAGTTCAAGCTAAACTTTCTTTATATATTATAGAGGTTTTGCCATTGACTATTGTTAAGAGTGTGGGAAAATGTCTAGTGATATTCCTGTGCCCAAACAGTCACGTGTGGCTGGAGAGAATTGTGTGTAAACAATGCTGAATCATTCTTTAGCCTCTCTTTTCTGTATGCGCACATTTGGCATTTTGCTCAGAACACTGTGAACTGTGTCACCAATGCAGTGTTTGCTTATCTGGTACAGATCAGATCAATAAAAGCTCTGGTGCTTATGGAGAAAAAGCAAAAACACTTACAGCCTTGCACCAAGAAATGATAAATTTCCCTCTCATTATGGTTTTCTACACTACAGTAGACAAACATTATATTGTTCTTCCTTACCTAAATTAGTTAATCTTTTCTTTCTTCTGTCTTCATTATATAGTCCTCCATAATCCTTCCATCAACATACACTGCCACCAAGTGGCAACATATGACCTCATCCTCAAACGTGTACCAATTTACATATCCGCTTGGTAAATTCAACATGTGCATTCCTTTCACTGAGTGAATGCAGTTAAGACTCATGGAAGAAATATGGAAATACTTGAATTTGAATCATGGATGCATGATGACCCAGATTCAGATCCTGATAGAAGCACTTCCTGCGGTTTGTGTTGGCATAGCTTTAATCCCCATCGGATCTCATAAACAATTGGGAAAGCATCTATAGGCAGAATAATGCAGTAGAACGTCTAATGAATGCACTCTACATAATCGATAGAGAAACCTGATAGGATGACAAGACGGTGTAAGTGTTTTGAGTGTTATCTGCACTGCCTGGTCACAACTCAAATCACTCACGACTCAAATCAGCTGCTGACCGCAGATGTCCTAAGGATTGAGGGTTATATTCCCTTTGTGATTAATTAAATGCTTGTATTTTGTTGTACTTTAGTTGTTGAATCATATGAAAAATATTTATTATAGAAATATAAAATGAAATATTTTACATTCAATATGTTGTGTGTCTATGCAGGGGCCTGGTTGAAGAGCAGTCTGGGATACGTCCAGAGAGAGGGGAAGCAGTTAACTCTTACATATATTGCCCCTCAGCTTGGCTATTGGGTTGCAGCCATGTCTCCCATAAACACAGGTAGCACTCATTCATTTATGGACATTTTTCTATTTTTCAATATTGTTTAGATGACTCTGCATTCTTTGACCCTTTTATATGGCCATTAATGGAGAGAGGAGCCCAATGGGCAAACATACAAGTGCTTTTGTGGCAGACTAATTTATTGAATTCGGTATTTGTTTGCACATTCGCTGTGCTATTTCATATCCACCAGCTGAGAGAACAATGTCATTATGTGGGTGGATTTCAGTTTGGCATGAAAATAATGTTTAATGGAGGACAGTGGAAATGTGAATAGGATGGATGGATTCCTGTATGCTGAACACCAAGTATGTATGTTTTATTGTAGGTCCAGTGGTGGCGAAGGACATTAGCACTTATCACACAGTCTTCCTGCTGGCCATACTAGGAGGCATGGCACTGATACTGCTCCTCCTGCTCTGTCTGCTGCTCTACTATTGCAGGCGTGTCTTTTTTTTGTCCGAAGAAGCATAAAGTCTTTTAAATACAGTGTGCATTTACTGCTAAAATGTAACATATAGTAACATATAAACAAATGCATCATTTGATGTGTTAAGAGAAATAAATTGCATATATATATGCAATATATATGCAAATACCCAAGTATTTATGAGAGCATGTTTCTGTGATTTCAGGAGGAAGTGTGCCCGCTTGCGCCCTGCCCACAGGAAGTTCACTCTATCCTCAGCTTTAGATGCCTCTAAACGAGACCAGGCTACTTCCATGTCACACCTGAACCTCATCAGTGAGACTCACCTAGACCACAATGGGGCAGAGCCAGACATGCACACGCCTATGCTCAAACCCACCCCCTACGATTCCTCCACCAATGAGCTTGCAGCTTCAAAGGGCGAGCTCCATAGCCGAGGACCTAATCACTACAAACACTCAGTAGAGAGATTTCCGCTCAGATCGGTTTGTTCAAACAATCCTTCCGAGGGTTATGATTCACCGGCGGGATGTGCAGAGTACCGGCGGAGCTATACTTCTATCGTGACTTCATCGGTCCATCCCCTCCACATGTCCATCTCGTCCTCGTCCCCCCGCCCATTGCTTCACACCACCTCTGCAGGACGACTCTCTTCTGAGAGTAAATCAGGCTTGCGTGATAACCATCTCTCTCCTGTTTCACCCACATCCACAAGTCCTGCCGGATCCCCAGAGCGGGAGCAAGGAATCGAGCGGCGGCCAGCCGACTACATGCTGTCCCGCTCAGTAGACCATCTGGAGCGTCCTGCCCCGCTTCCCCGACCTGGAGCCCTGCTCTGCTGCACCTCCGAATTGCAAGTCAACCAAGGTGAAGAGATCTACCGCAAGGCTCGTCCCACCCTCGTCATCCCTGCCCACTACATGCGACTTCCAGGGATACACCCTCTGTCAGGCCAAGCGCTTCTTTTGCAGTCAGATGAACAGAGTGAATTGGAAACCATTCAGGCGGAACTCAGTGCATGCCATCAACCCCAAGGCCAAGTCCTGCAACCATGGGGCAAAGGAGAGCAGGAAGCGGGGACGCAAGGGACAGGGGACGACCGAGGTGGAAGAGTTGAGGAGTGGACGTTGCAGACGGCCGCTCTTTCTGCTGATCTCTCCATTCCAAACTCACTCAGTCAAACAAGCCTGGATGTGGTGCAGATGAACGGAGAAGATCAGCTTCTGGCCGAAAAGACTTTGATGGAGCTCAGGGGGGGAAAGCCGCTCCCGCATCCCAGAGCTTGGTTTGTGTCACTGGATGGCCGCTCCAATGCCCACATCCGCCATTCGTACATCGACTTGCAGAGGGCAGGATGCAACAGCAGTTGTGTCGGAAGCAACGACGCCAGTCTGGACTCTGGGGTGGATATGAGTGACATCACACCGGGCCGACGTTTTCGTAAAAAAGTCAGGGGTAAAACTGAAGTTGAGGCTCAGTCTGCAGTGCCTGTGGTCGGATATACACCACTAGTGATTGTAGAGGACTCAAATGCAAATGCAGAGCACAGCGGTAGCCCAACACCAGTCTGCAGCCCTGAAGAACACTCTCTAGGTGGGTTATTACAGGATACCGAAAAGGAAGAGGAAGACGGAGGGACTTTGTCTCCCCCGTCGCCTCTACCTGAGCTTCCTTCACCACCTCCTCTCCCTGAGCCTGTGGTTGAAATGGTGGAGGAGACGGGGACAGACAGTGATGTTTTCAGGACTGAGGAGACTCAAATGCACATGAACAGTAGCCGGCCAGATAACTTGGTTGTCCCTGATGATGGTAGTGGTGAAGACGAGAACAAGAAGAGTCCATGGCAAAAACGAGAGGAGCGACCACTACTTGCCTTTAACTTAAAATAGCAGTCTTTCAAAAGGATAGTTCTTCAAAAAAATTAAAATTCTGTTATCATTTACTCATCTCGTTCCATACCTGTATGGCTTTCTTCTGTGGACACAATTGAAAATGTCTTTTTGTCCTTACAGTCAAAAACAAGAATTGGATCCCATTGACTCTCATTGTATGGACCGAACAGTTGAATCATTCTTCAAAATATTGTACTTTCTCTTGGAGAATATAAAAGACGTCATACAGGTGTGGAATGCCATGTGGGTGAGTAAATGCTGACAGAAGAAGACTCATTTTTAGGTGAACTGTCCCTTTAAAGGGATAGTTCAACCAAAAATGAAAATTTGATGTTCGTCTGCTTACCCCCCAGGACATCCAAGATGTAGGTGACTTTTAAACACTTGTCTGATGTTATAAAGTGAATTTAAAGTTAAAACGTTATTAAATGTGGTATTTTTGTGTGCTCTCAGACTGAGTAGCATTTACTACACAGATCCATAGTTCACTGAGAGGATACACAAACAGCTGTCATTATCGCGAAAGATTCGGTCGATTTCATAATCCTGCAAATATATTGTTTGCGATTACAAATGCAATTTTGCATAGCTTGTCAGAGAACTGAAAATCACATTTAAACCTTTATTAAACCTCGTGATGATCGGTCTTTGCAAGATGAACAATATTTATATCGTTTTTTTTTTTACCTCTGATTGAAGGAATGTCCTAACTGTTAGAACTCTCCTGAGCGAGTCCTCCTATGTGCTTGCTCAGCAGCAGGCAAGTGAGGCATCTTCTTCTTGCTTTATGGTGGATCACAGACTTATTAAAGTGCAAGTAAAAATGCATTACCGCCACCTATCTCTTAAATGGACCATTGACACTCCTAATAGAGATTAGATAGAGTGCCAGGGGTCCATTTGAGAGATAGGTGGCGGTAATGCACTTATAAGTCTGCAATCCATCATAAAGCAAGAAGAAGAAGCCTCCTCTCCTCACACATCTTCTTGAGAACACGCACAGGAGGACGTGCTCAGGAGAGTTCTAACAGTTCAGACATTGTGTGAATCAGAGGTGCAAAAACGATGTAAAGACTGTTCAGTTTCTTGCACAGACCGATCGGTTTGTGTCTTTACACATCAATGTATCGTCACGAGCCACAGGTTTTAATTAGATTTTGTTTGTGTATGTTTTTGTTGTTTTATTGTATGTTTTAGCCGTGATTCCCATCCACTTATATTATAAAAGTGATAGATTGCAAAAAAATCTTGGTTTGTATTCTACTGAAGAAACAAAGTCACCTAAATCTTGGATCCAGGTAAGCAGACAAACGTCAAGCTTTCATTTTTGGGTGAACTATCCCTTTAAGTGCTTCCCTCATGGTCTCTAGCTGGACTATAGAATGGAGTTGCCTTATGAGCGCAGGTCTGTGCGTGGCTGTTTGCCTGTGGCAATGAAAGCCAAGAAAGCCATAGCACAAATTAATATTGGAGCAGCTCTGAAGTTTTCAAGACAATTAAAAAAAAAATGCCATTAAATACCAATCTAATGCACATCTGCTATGGCTTTGCTGACATACACTTTGAGCAAAAATATTGCAAGCCATTGTATTGAAGGTGAAATGTTGTTTAAGCTTTATAAGATGCTGCTGTTTTTAAGCAATATGACATCTAGTGGCAACACGTGTACACTGCAACTATACCACTAAGTGTTTCCCAGCACTTATTTTTGAACATTTTATGGGATAACTAAAGGAATGTCTTCCTCATATTGATTGGTTATAAAACACATAAAACCACTATAATGGGATCAACAGTCTAAATCTCACCCGTTTTCAGTTTTATTGGTACAATGAATGCACCATTTGTTCTTGTTAATCAGTCATTTTGGTGTTGAGCACAGGTTTTCAAATGTGCGTTTCTTCAACCTTAGGATTACAGTAAGACTTTTGCCAACATCAGTGGTCAGCTTCAAAGCAGCAGACCCACCTGTTAAAGAAAAAAGACACTATGCATTGTAAACTGAAGGATAATGTAGCTTTATATGCCTCGTTTTTTATTTTAACCATTGTATTTTATTTTGTTGTTTCGTTATTATTTTGGTTTGAACTTGCCTTAGCCTGTGAGTGAAGTAAACCACATTGAGACTAGGACTGGATGCAGCCGCACTCACTCACATAAACAGCAACCAGCTTTTCTTTCCCAAACTGTTCTTTTTTTTTTTTTTGGTCTAAAGTGCCTTTCTAATGCTAATTTATATTCATTTTTAGATTTACTTTTCCTCTTCACTACTATCATTTTGTGTCATATTTTGATGTATTTCACAATATATTGACTCCATGTGGCATTACACCCTCCTTTGATCTCATTGTATGTGTATGAGTGTTTTAATTGTTGTATCTGGATATACAGTGGGCTCCAAACATCTGACACCACACTGAAAATCTGGGATTTAGAATCTATTTGAACCCTTTTAAGATTCTGATGCTTGAAACAATTGTTTTTGACATATTTATGCAACTCAAGTGCTGATGTCATTGAAGCAAAAAGAGGACGTAGCATTTTTTTTTCATTACCAAAAGTATTTGTCATTAGAAAAATAGCATCTTTTTATATATATATATATATATACATAAACATGTTTTTCAATCATGGTAGTCTCAGACTTTTGAAACCTCCTGTGTATTCAGTGCATCTTATGAATCTGGTCTATTATTTTGCCTTGTTTGTATGTATGTACATATTCATTCACCCAGTTGTTTATGCTCGTATGTTGCTTGTTGTAGCTGTGTGTATGCGGTAGACTTACTATGCAGCGTGTGTGTGTACTGATGTAGGACTGAAAGCGATGTATCATTATTTGAAAGCTGTTGAAAGTCTGACTTGTTGCCAGGGTAACCACTTTGTAAGAAACCTTGTCATTCAGCTCTTCAGCAATCTACTTTGAATGTCTGGACTGGTTGCTTGTATTATAATTCAGGCCTATTATCCAATAAAGCCAAAAAAAAAAACTGATCAAGACTAGTTATTTTTTTACATACCCAATGCAAGAATTATCAGGATCAGATGTGATAGATCTCGGACTGACTATGGCATTAAATATGGTATAAAAATTACTTAACCTTCAGTAACCAGTCATATTATTTCATATTTAGATGAAGTAAAAAGCATTGAAGGATTATAGAGTGATTAGAGTTAAGGATGTTTATAACAAAGCTCAACATACACTAAAAGATACTCAATTTATTCTACACTTTTAGGGCTATGAATCAAGGTTTGACAGAATCTTACACTAATCCAGGACCATGAGAAGAGTTTAACATTACACAGTACAGAATGAGCTAATTGGAATATGTCTTGAGACAAACATCGTCTGTTCCCCCTTTATCATCTGGGAAACTCTTGAAAAGCTTCCAGGCAAAAACCAACTGGTTATGGAGCAGCTTCTACGCACAAGTTGTTAAACAACGCAGTCAATGCACTTCTCATATCAAAACAGCTGCTACTATTTGTATTTTACCATCGCTACTGCTGAGTTAACTACCATATTCCTTTTCTTATTTACAGCACACAGTTTTCAAATAGTGTATTTTATTACTTTATATTTTGATTACAAATTGTGGTTTTACTTAGCTATTGTATTTAATTTTTTTGTTTGTTTTCGTAGAAAAATACATTAGGTTACATTGTGAACAAATACATTTCTCAAATTGTGATATTACACATTCTGTCAAAGTTTACTTTGGGTTAGGATAAACCAGACTACATCTTAAGCAACATTTTTATCATATAGTTTTACAATTAAACAATGCAATGTTAATAAAATATTTTTTATAATAATTAATAAAGTTTATAAATCATTTGCATTATTTGCATGTATGTGTGTGTATGTATATATATATATATATATATATATATATATATATATATATATATATATATATATTACATTTTCACGTTGGTCTGTATCTCCATTTACAGTCTCGAGGGCTATTAGGGCCAATAATCGGTAGACGGTGCTGTTTTCCGTGGTTTTCATTGAGTGGTTTTGTCGTGAGGATTTGCAGCAGATTCATTCATGATGGCGGAGGACAGCGAGTCCGCGGCCAGCCAGCAGAGCCTCGAGCTGGACGACCAGGACACCTGCGGCATCGACGGAGACAACGAGGAGGAAAACGAGCACATGCAGGGGTGAGCAGGCGCGAAAGAGCTGCTGTTTGCGCGAGGATTAACCGCGGCATCCCGTCGCCGTTTGACTGCTCCAGAGATGTAAACAAGCGGTTAGCTTAGCAACCAGGTAACCAGGAGGAGAAATCGTGTAATTTAAACGAGTCGGCTAATGTAAAACTAGTTATTGGGCTGATGGCTATATAGCGGATTTTAAAACAGCCTAAATAAGTATCGATATTTACTTTATATAGCGTTAGAATCGTAGTTAGCTGCACCTAGCTAGACATTAATGTTCAAGGATTTAAATGAACTCAGCAGTCAGACAAGTCCTCCAGGCTCTTCTGTACTATATTTCAGAACATATTTATTAGTCGGCTTGGTTTTGCAGTCGTTGTTAATATTTCCATGATTACCTGGTTTCATTCGTTTGTCTTCATCTCTGAACAATACAAACACGTTTGATCCTCTTCATGAGCCGAGCGCGCGAGCAGCATTGCAGTCGAGCATCTTTGTCAGCTCGAGGACAGAGGACAATGATTGTCTGTTGTTGTCAGGCAGACTTACATCCCTCAGGAAACCCCATAAATTTGACCTGCTTCCATGCAGAGATTGACACTTGTTTTAATGGTATTTACTTCCTCTGGCAGTCACCCTCCAGGCTATTGTTATACCGTTAGCTGTAATCCACTGACACTTTCACCTGTCACGCTTGCCACTGAATCACATGAACAGGTATGTGCTTTGACAGTAAGGTAACTTATATCTAGTATTTGAACGGTGTTGTGGTTTTGTTAAGGAGTCCTGGGGGTGATCTTGGTGCAAAGAAAAAAAAGAAGAAACAAAAGAGAAAGAAGGAGAAACCAAGCTCAGGAGGAGCCAAGTCTGACTCTGCCTCTGATTCTCAGGAGATAAAGGTTTCTGCTTTGAGTGCTGTTATAAAACAGGTTTTGGTAAAAAGAGAAAGAGGCTGATTTCCCTCTGTTCCTGTCCCAGAACCCTGCCATTCCAATGCAGAAACTGCAGGACATTCAGAGAGCTATGGAGCTCCTGTCCACCTGTCAAGGTCCAGCCAAAAACATAGATGAGGCCACTAAGCACAAGTACCAGTTCTGGGACACTCAACCCGTGCCCAAACTCAGTAAGTCATACGTAAACTCTGCATGTGTTCGATTGCAATATCACAAATGTATGCAACTTGGCACATTCTTGGCAAATCAGTAAGAATCTTACAATGATCCTTAAACAGTGTTGTATTCTTCAAGCCAGTCAACTTATGGTCGATTCAGAAAACACAATGTCAGCATCATGAATGAAAGCACAAGCATACAGAGCTTCCTCTGTTTCTTTGCAGATGAGGTGGTGACATGTCATGGGCCAATAGAGCCGGATAAAGAAAACATCAGACAAGAGCCATATTCCCTCCCACAGGGCTTTATGTGGGACACACTGGACCTCAGCAATGCTGAAGTGGTATGTGCATCTGTGACAAAATGTCTGTACTGTGTTTGCTATTCATTGAAATACAAATATATATTTTTGTCTTTTGTAGCTTAAGGAGTTATACACTTTGCTGAATGAAAATTATGTTGAGGATGATGACAACATGTTTAGATTTGACTATTCTCCTAACTTTCTGAAATGGTAAGTGAGTGATTGATGGTTTGCATTATATTTTGCCCATCTAAGATGATATCTGTTATGTAGTCCATTGCACCGCCTGCAGGGTGAGATATGTGACATTTTATTTTGCCGTCTTTCACTGTTAGGGCCCTACGTCCCCCGGGTTGGCTGTCCCAGTGGCACTGTGGTGTCAGGGTCTCATCCAATAAGAAGCTGGTTGGGTTCATCAGTGCCATTCCTGCTGATATCCATATCTATGACACGTGAGTATGAGGCCACGTCGCCTCAATTCCTCCAACGGAAGCCTGAAACTCTTGAGCTGTTTTTATCAATTCTGTTTGTACATTTTGAGAATTGTTAATTGTTCCAGTCCTTACTAAAGCACTAATTCTCTTTCCATCCAAAGGTTGAAGAGGATGGTGGAGATTAACTTCCTGTGCGTGCATAAAAAATTGCGCTCAAAGCGTGTCGCTCCAGTACTAATCCGAGAGATCACACGGCGGGTCAATTTAGAGGGAATTTTCCAGGCTGTATACACTGCTGGTGTAGTGCTGCCCAAACCCGTTTCTACATGCAGGTACTAAATCTAACTGGATTGCTGCAACACTAAATGATCACTTTGTTAATTACTCTCGTGTGGGTTATTAGATGCTAATTAGAAGATTTTTGGTGAGATTGAACCTGTTATCTGTATTTTTACAGATACTGGCATCGCTCTCTAAACCCCAGGAAGCTTGTGGAGGTTAAGTTTTCCCATCTCAGCAGAAATATGACACTACAACGGACAATGAAGCTCTACAGATTACCTGATGTAAGCCTTTCTGTCACTTCAAAAATAAATATTCCTCAAAGACAAATTAATGTTATTTTGTTCCAAACCCATATGCTTCTTTTTTCTTTTTGGTTCCTTTAAAATGTAATTCTGTGATTCTGTTCTGCATTTTTTATTAGAGCACTCGTACTCCTGGTTTGAGGCCGATGGGAGATGGGGATGTGAAGCAGGTGACAGCATTGCTGCAGAAACACCTGAACAAGTTCCAGCTGCGGCCTGTTATGGGGGAAGAGGAGGTGAAGCACTGGTTCCTACCACAGGAGAACATCATTGACACTTATGTAGTCGAGGTACGCATAGCGACATGCATCTACAAACATGCTGATCTTTGTTTTATTTATTTTTTAATCAAGATTATCTTCATATTCTTATTCACTTATTGTGCTTCCTTGAAAGGGCTCTGGCGGGATGCTAACGGACTTCATCAGTTTCTACACCCTGCCATCCACAGTGATGCATCATCCACTGCACAAAAACCTGAAGGCTGCTTATTCCTTTTACAATGTCCACACAGAGACGCCGCTCATAGACCTGATGAATGACGCTCTCATTCTAGCCAAACAGGTATAACTGGTACAGAGCACATCACAAACACAAATAAGCTTTTTAAACCAAGCCTAATACTAATAATTTGTTGAATAATGGCAAATTTCTATTGATTTATTATGGTCTTCATGTATTGTAATTCATATTCCCTCTTTTCCCTTTTTTGGGGGGATGTTTCGGGAAATCAGAAAGGTTTTGATGTTTTTAATGCGCTGGATCTAATGGACAATAAGACTTTCTTGGAAAAGCTCAAGTTTGGGATTGGCGATGGTAACCTGCAGTATTATCTGTTCAACTGGAAATGCCCTCCCATGGACCCAGAGAAAGTAAGATTCAATTTATTTATTTTTGTATCTTTTATATCCCAGATTTGATGCAAGTTTGATGCGGTCTTCCCACAAAAGCAAATCTATGTATGTCTATGTTTTTTGGTTGTATTGTTTACTTTATTAAATCATTTAAAGCATCAATGGGCTTCAATAGTTAAATGCTTGTTAAAGAAACATTTGCATGGTGTAAAGCAGGGGTGTCCAAACTCTGTCCTGGAGGGCCGGTGTCCTGCAAGTTTAACTCCAACGTACCTCAACACCCCTGCCTGGAAGTTTCTAGTATGACTAGGAAGACCTTGATTAGCTGGTTCAGGCGTTTAATTAGGATTGGATGTTGAACGCATGATGATAATCAGTCATCACCAGATACAATATTAAAGTGTGTTTTAATTCACATCTCCATTCTCCCCAGGTTGGCCTTGTTTTACAGTAACTGGCTGCTTCATGTTGGATGCTGACTGACTGAGAGGTCCATCTCAAATTCTCTGACTTGGATGTAGTCAATTTAAAGAGGAAAAACTGACATCCATTCAAAGTGAATGAGTTATGTTGTGCAGCTCTCTTAGGTCTTGTTCCAGTTACCGACGGGTCTCCCCTCCTTTCTCTTTGTCTTTGACTCTCTCCGAGAATGTGAGAAACATTTATCAAGGTCAAACACATCCACAAGCTGTATACACACACACACACACACACGCATACACGCAGTGCTGTTTATTTTCCTTTAACATGCACTCTGTATCCTCTCACAGAACATGTTTAATCCCATTGTTTTTGTCTTTTTGTTCTGTATTATGAAGGAGTGTTGATACATTTGTGTGAATTAGCAAGCTGTACATTTAATGCCAGTTATTTATTACGTGTTGTGAGGTTTACAACGGAACATGAACGGTGGGTCGAAATCCAAAGTCTTTTCTATGGAGCTGCCTTTAAAGTCATATATACCGCGTGGAGTTCCTGCTGTCTGTGCGAGGGGATGGAGGGGGAGCTTAAATGGTTAAATGTGTGGAAGAATGTAATGCATTTTGAAGCACAACATCAACTTGTTTATAAAAGGGCCAGATTGCTCTGAGGTGCATTTTTAAGAATAATGTGTGTTAGGTTGTTTGTGTCCAAAAGAAACATTTAGAATTTTGAATGTAAATTAATTTACTTTGTTTCATGAAGACATGATTGTCACACACTTATTTTCCCCACCTGTTCGTTCTTTACCATTTAGTGTTTTTAAATTATTATAATTTTAGTGAAGCAATTCTGATATTTAGAATTGTATTTAAGTTACATGTTTCATTTTATTCTTGATTTTCTTTTTTCTTTCAGTATTCTCTGCAGTCAAACTATAAGCTCTTTCAAGCGGTGCATTTGCGATCAGGCCCTGGTAATTTTGCTATACTTAAGCACAAGGAGAGTTAAACAATCGTCTGCATTGTCAGTTTGATATATGCATTTCTCCTAATGCATTTTGTGATGCGGTCAGGAAAGCTTGCTCACTGTTCAGTTACAATCACTGGTGAGGCATAAATAAATGTGAACAACGTTATTATAGCAAAAGCTGATTTTGTGTTAATACGGCTTATCTTGTCATGGTTTGCTTTAATGTATCTGAATCTACTATATGCTTTTAAATAAGCGCACGTCCAGACATGCTTAAAAAGAAAGGTACTCCTCTCAAAGTTCCACATTTCAACCAGTGGTTTCATTCAATAACGTCCAGGGCACTTTTGCGAATGTCAGTTTGCGTACGTTTTTCCTAAGGCTTGGCTTGCTGTATGAAATGAGCATGAAACTTTTTCTTTTTTTTTCAATCTGTATGGTTTAAGAACTAATGGGTTATGGTTAGAACACCCGAAGTACTTGCCTTATTTCAGAGAGGTTGTTTTTTTATGTCAAATTGTGTAGTTTTAAATGATCAGCTTTCTCAAGACAGTATTTTTATTGAAGTCCATTGCAGGTTGGAACTGATGGGAAAAGTACCAGCACCATGTCAAACATGACAGTCCACCCAAATATCTGATTGTCAAAAATATACATCAAGGTATACCAGCATGGATATTTGACTGAATAAAAGCATCCAAAATACAAAACATAATTCATCTCGGTCTTTTTCCTCTTCAAGCCAAACACATTAACCTGAGAAAATATAAATATACTAATCCACATCCGTCCTAACGCACTATATAGTAACCTGCATTAATCGAGCACAGGTTAAACACTTGATAAGCACTTTTGCTTTACTTTCTTTTTGGGTTTTTTGATTTTCGTGGGATTCGGGATGATTTTCTTCACTTTCAGAGGCTGGAGGATTAAAGGCGAAGCGTCAGTTGCTTCATCCGACATTTCTTCTAGTTTTCTCTTCTGCCCCTTTAAAGTGTCGGACAGCTTTTCCTTGTCTTTCGCTGATGAATCCGTCGGAATCCAAGCCACTTTGAGCGGCGGAACCAAGGGTGTGATCTCACGGACCACATCCTCGAACACCTCGGCTCCGCGTTTGAATCCCAGCGCCAGGACGCACTTGAGACCCAGCAGCCCCGCGACACTCTCGCTCAGACTGGGCACCTGACAGGCGGGCACCGACCTCGTTTTACTCAGAGGAATTAAATGGCACGTCATGTGTGCTGGCCTGACCGAGTTACAAACGAGCACCAAACTCAGTTCATTCCTCTCCAGGCCTCTGGTGACCTCGTTGATGCCGACGGCCAGCTGTTTCCTCACGGCTGGGTTGGTCCAGCGCGGCTCAGTGGGCTTAGGAGGGCTCTGTACACTCTCTTCCGGTTCAGGAGCTAGTTTTTGGTCCTCAGTGGGTTTTGATAACTTTTTTCGTGACCTCCTTCTGCTTCCCCACTCGCGAAACCTACTGACACGTTGTTTCTGAAGCCCTACAGCAGATAATTTGTCTTTAAGTGTGTTCAGAATGAAATGTTTGTGTTCTCTTTCCAGTGGACTCCAGTTAATGCTGTACGGGCTATTCAGTGAAGTTTTCACTGGTATAGGCTTCTTTTTTTCTTTCTTCGTTGCTCCTTTCGCTGGGGTAGACATTCTTTCTGGAAACCTACTTTGAAGCAAAATTCAGCATTAATGATTATAATAAGCTCAATTAGGCATGCAACATTGCATTAAAAAAATGTATATAGCTTTTTTTCTGTGAACCAATGCGTATAATTACCAGCAGTTATACAAACCTAATAAAATAATCTGAAATCACTCGTTATAAAGGCTTTAACTTCCAAGTCGTGAGCACATTCCTGCGTGCGCAGCCATGTTGTTTTTGAAGGTCTTTTTCTGTGGTAACACAATCAATCGTTCAAGGTTCTTAAAATACACACTGCCATCTAGTGACTCACACACCACTCACCCAGAGCTCTTCAACTTTTTAGTCATTGGTTAGTTAGAAATAGTTAGAAACTACTTAAGTAAACTGTGTGTTTTTTGTTTCTTGACAAACACTATATATATATATATATATATATATATATATATATATATATATATATATGACTTAATAAAAATAAATGCATAAAAATAATTCCTCTATTATAGATAAGTGGTCCTGAGACTGCTGTTTATTTTAAGACTTCTTTAGCGATGTGATTTTATTTTCCAGCATTCTTGTTTAGTTTTTCTTTGTTTTTCCTAATATTGAAGAGCACTTGTATTATTATTTTTACATTCATTGTTTAGTCTACTGGAAAATTATATATATATATATATATATAGCCTATATATATATATATATATATATATATATATATATATATATATATATATATATACGTAAAGACAAAGAAAGAATATATAATGGGCTGCATTAATAAGCACATCTAACTTTCGGTTTTAAAAAGCTACTTTGTTTGATTTTTTTAATGTTTATTTTATCTAAGTAGAAAATAGAAATAGGTCTACCAATTGTCTGCGGGTGCAGTCTAAAAAAAATCATATAAATGATAAAAAAAAAAAAAAAAGTAATTTATAATAATTTTCCCATTCATATGCTTTATGTATCTCGTGTTACGTAAAACCGCATGTGAACGCTAAAGGCATAGTGCGGGAATTAATTGTTTTCACCATAGAAATGGAATAAGCTTAAGTTCACTGGAGTTCACCCTCGGACGCTCTGTCAGCCAATCAGCGCTCAGCTCCACAGCAGGGCACTGGAACTCCGCTCGGTGTCCGCAGTGCAGCTACGCTACGTTCTAGCTGACGCGCCCAGCCGCACTGTACTCGCCTAAGAAAATGACTTTGAAGGTAAGTTATTTAACTGCAATACTCTCTTTTAATTTCACATTCCTTGCTTTTGTTGAGATGCAGCTAATGCATAAATAACAAACCATTTGGATATTCCTTAAAGTCCAAAACTGATTATAAATTGGAAGGATTTTAAATATTACAAGCTCAGTATTATTATAATACTGCATTATATTTTGACGTATACGCAAACGCAAATTTTATTCTCTGTGTGCTCATGAGCATATTACGCATCCAGAGTCGGCTTCATTATTAAGAATGTGCTTTTTGTGGGGCAAAATGGTCAGGGGCGTAGGCAGCGAACTGGCCTGACGAGCACAGGTCCGCTCTGATGAATAGAATTTATTTTATTTCTTTTGCTGGAAGTGTAGAGCTTGATTATATTGTTATAGGATCACAGGAAAAAAGTAAGTCATGATGTCTATGGCTATAGGCTGAATTTGAGCGATATGCAGAGGATGTAAAGAAAGTGAAGACCAGACCTACAGACCAAGAGCTGCTGGATATGTACGGCCTCTACAAGCAAGCTATCGTTGGGGACATTGATATTGGTAATTGTTAAAGGCCAATATATACTTTTTTAGTAAACTATATGAGCTTGACGCGTAAATATAATAGTTCTAAGTCTGTATGTTCTGTTTTGTGCAGATAAACCTGCAAACACAGAGTTGAAAGGGAAAGCCAAATGGGAGGCATGGAATTCAAGAAAAGGTAAGAAGAAGAATAAAAACTTATAGCTGCTTTTTTCAAGCAGTTAAAATGTATGACATATGCTTTCTCAGTAACCACACGCTGCACTTGTTTGCATTTGTTATGTAAACTGTATTTAGATTTATACTACAGTTATTATACAGACTTGATTCATAGTCCTGACTATTTTCTCCGACAGGTATGTCAAATGAAGATGCCATGAATGCCTACATTTCACTGGCCAGGGAAGCCATTGAGAAGTATGGAATGTGATGGGGGAACATCTCCCTAGTTTTAAGCAGATATCAAAGTTTCATAATGAAAAAGCTGCTAGATTAGTTTGTTCTTCTTATTCTTCTTCTTTTTATGTGATATAGATTAACAGACTAAAAGATAATTAACTTGGCTTCATAGAGATGCCACCTGCTATCTCATTACAAATCAGATGAGACCTAAAGATGTAAGCATATAATTTTGTAATTGAATAAAGCTGTCCAGTATCATGGTAAGGTTTATTTTCTATATCCTCACACAATATTAAATTCTGCATGGCGTTTTCATGTAGGCTATTGCTTCATTAGTATTAGCTGAGTCCTCAGACTTGAGGACCAGTAGCCTAATTGTGCCCTTACACACAAAGAGCTCCTTTGTCCTGTGCTCACTGAAGCATAGTCATCACAACAGCTCTTTGAATCAGATGCAGAATGCAAGACGTGGAAATTTTGCCAAGGCCAAGGCTTGTACGGCGTTGCCAAATCAGGGAAAAATCAGCACTCAGGAACAGATAGTTTACCAGAAAAGTGACGCAAACAGGTGTCATTCATTGTTAAACAGCATTTTAAGATACACATATCAATTTTTGTATTAAATAGTATTTATGTATTTACAAAATTATTTATCACTTATTTTGACTTTTTCATGAAAATCGAAAAAGTGAAACTGAGTTTTCCTAAAAAAAAAAACTTCATAACATTCGTGACTCCTGACATTTCAATGAATGAATGAATCTGTAAATTTGAAAACGTTTTTGAACATAACGATTTTGTTGTAATCCCACCCATTTATTAAAAACTTACAGCGCTTTTTGTGTTAGTGTATTCCATTAATTCATTCATTCGCCACGTTGATCGAGTCAGTGTTGTTGTTTTTGACTTCAGTGAAGTATCAAGACGTTTCTGGTGCTATATTGCTACAGTCTCGTCTCTCTGAAGTTAGTCACTTTCTGTTGATATTAACGTTATGCCATGTCTGTTCATCATGACCAGTTTTTATACGTTTTGAATTTTGTGTTAATGTAAATGTCGGATGAAGTGATTTCAGTCGTTTAATTATGTATTACTGCTTTAAATCCAGAGTGAAACCTCCACTGAAAGTGCACGTCTCTAGAGGAAGTAAACCCAAACAGATTGTGCAGAAGTGTATTTGTAATCTGATATTATATGAATAGACATGCTGCCACTGAACTAATTTAGTTTAGTTGAACACTGACGCAATAAATGTAGCCTAAATGTTAAAACTGCCTATATACCGATTCCATACCATGTATCATGTCATCCTTCATTTTAATGTGTATCTGAGCGATTGTCAGCAGCTCAAATAACTTGGACTTATTATTATAGGCTATTCAGACTGATTTATATTTATATTTATATAAATCAGTCTGAATAGCCTATAATTATATGATGGGGGAATATGATATATGTTCATTTTTGCACGGAGAATATAACTCGATTGAGATTATCCAACTTATTTTTAATTATCATCTATGGGCTGGAAGTACTTTCTTAATTTTAACAACATCACTTTGACGCAATTGAGATTGCAGCGCGTGAAAAAAAGGTGAGCAGTATGTTTAATACAAGTTTGCCATAAACCTTTAATTTAATCCTTCTATACCCCCTTTAGTCATAATTAATTTTTTAAGCTTTGGCTAATTCTAATGCTTACTAACGTGATATGCTGTTTGTATAATTTTCTCGCTGTTTTGAAATGAAATAATGTGATCAGACTATGAAGAATTGTTGTTTAAGTTACGCAATAAGCATCGGGATTTCGTGACAACATCTTCCTTAATTTCATAATAATCAATGAATTGTTGTAAACTGAGATTGGAATATTTAGAAGAGGTATATGTCCTGAATTCTACATAAATAATCCACAACAATGCCGTGCTATGACACGGCACAGTCAGCGGAAGTTCTTTGACGCTACTCTTTGAATCTTCCGCTTTTCAAATGCGGAAGTGTGGTAAAGGATTGGCAGTTGAATCAGTCCAGTAATAATGGATAATCAGGTGTTCGAGTCCAGTGTGGAGCGGACATTTCAGTATCAGAGCAGCCTCCCTCCTCTCCCTGTGCCCGATCTACGCGAGTCACTGGACAAATACCTGCATGCAGGTGAGAGGTCAACACAAGCGCTCGAGCACAAACAGGCATTCTGCTCACGACTTTGTTACATGGGATAAAAATAAAATTAGTTTAAAGAAGAAAAAAAAGAGTTGTTGGTGGCTTTTACACGTAGTTGATGACTGTAAATTAAAGTGCAGACTGCTCTGATTTCGTATTAAATTTTTCATTAGTAAATACTGGCACTGCCAGAGCTGTTTTAGTTTTGTCTTTCTATTAAAACTAATTTAAATTAATTTCTCTCTCTCTCTCTCTCTCTCTCTCCCTCACACACACACACACACAAAGTTTAAGCTGGAGTACTAAAGTTACCTAAACTAAAATAGAAAATTTAATAAATAGGCTAAATAAACCTGCATAGAAATATCATAAAAAAATAACATAAAAAATTACAGTACAATAATAGTAGTATATAAAGTACTATATATATATATATATATATATATATATATATATATATACACACACACACACACACACACACACACACACACACATCAAATAAGACTGATCATAATATATAAAGTTTATGTATTGTGATATAAATATTTTTTTTTTTTACTTCTATGGAACTTTAAATATTACATGTACAAATTGTGGTATTTTATAATATTAACTACCAGAATTTGTACATGTAATATTTTATTATATGTAATAGTTTATTTATCCATGAACATATCATTGTTGATCAGATTTGTGAGTCTCATTTTAAACTAAAATATTTAACTGAATTATTAACTTGATGTGATTGTCACATTGAATGAAATGTTAATATTAAAAAAAAAAAAAAAATTGTAACTTTGTGTTTTGCAAATTCTATTAGGTGTTATTAAATGACTTAATGTTTTAGTTTTTTTTACTTTTTTGAAACTTTTTTTTTTTTCTCAGAAAAGACATTGTTTATTTTATAGGGCAATGAGTAAAAAACATGTGTTCACCTTGTTGAAATAACCTATGTTATTTTATTATTATTATTATTATTTAATTTTTTTCCAGTAAAACCTTTTGCATCTGAGGAAGAGTTTCAAGCCACAGAGGCTATTGTGAAATGCTTTGAGGAGGGCATCGGACAACAGCTACAACAGAAGCTTCTGAGGAGAGCCAAGAGCAGGCGTAACTGGGTAATAGGCTTCTTTTCTTTGCACACCGCTCCATTTCAGCCAGGCTATGGAATCACTTAACTGCCATGTATTTTCGTATGTCGTTTATAGACTTTTTTTTTAAAACTGGCATTTGTTCTTCTTCAGCTTGAAGACTGGTGGCTGGACACAGCGTATCTAGAAGCACGCATCCCCTCTCAGCTGAATGTGAATTTTGGAGGTCCTACACCCTATGTGGAGCACTGCTGGCCTGTACGTGATGGCACACAGCTGGAGAGGACCAGCTTGAATTTGTGGTTCACCCTCCGGTACTGGGACCTTATCCGCACGTAAGTGATTGTTTATGTGAACGAAGAAACAGCCGGTGTAATAAATGTTTTTCAAAAGTATCTAATTTCTGTTTATTTCTGAATATGAATGCATTGTTTTTGTCTGCATTAGCAATGTATTAAGTGTTTAATATGGCTGTTTGTTTGAATTTGCTGAAACTCATTAGGGAGAGGCTTGCCATTCATAAAGCAGGAACTATTCCCTTTGACATGGATCAGTTCCGCATGCTCTACTGCACCTGCAAAGTGCCTGGTGTCAATAAAGACACCATACTCAACTTCTTCAAAACAGGTTAGGCATATGCATGCTTGTTTGTATGCATGAATGTGTACATATGTTCCTTTATGCTGGATGTTTGATCATTGTGTGTTGTAGAGAGCGAAGGACCCTGCCCTTCTCACATGATAGTGATGTGTCGTGGGAGGGTCTTCACATTTGACGCTCTCTGTGATGGCCGTATGCTCACCCCCCCAGAGCTGTTGAGGTATAGTGCCAAGTGTCCTAGTTTTCAATGATTCAGTGGATCGGTTTTATTGATCCAGTGAAATCTATATGTCTTTATTTTGTGTGATTATGCACAATCATTGTTCTTGGCTTTGTTCCGAATGGAATACTAGAATACTACTTCCTGAATACTGCGGCGTATACACTGTATACTGCCTTCCATTATTCCAAACAATATTGTTTGATAAATGCTCCACATACAGTAGTAGCATGCTACATTATGGTGATCAAGTTAAGTGTTCAATTCTTCAAGTGGTGTCCATTCAACATGTCGGAAATGAAAATTGTTAAAGTAAATTTTTCATTTTTATCCAAATGTAATTTTCAAAGTTAATATTGTTTTCAACACTGATAATAAGGAATGTTTCTCGAGTACCAAATCAGCATATTAGAATGATTTCTGGAGGATCATGTGACACCGAATACTGGAGTAATGATGTCTGAAAGCTTTGCCATCGTGTGAATAAATTGCATATGTTATAAAAGAACATGGACATTTTAAATGATTGGAATTTTTCACATTATTACTGTTTTTCTATTTTTGATCAAATAAATGAGCATAAGAGACTACTTTCACAGACATAACTGACCCCAAACTTTTGCATGGTAGTGTATTATTTGTAATGTGCATAGTATGCGTGTTATATACTGCAGCAAAGCAGCATGCTATTCCACGCATGGTCCTTGTTTTCTTTAGGCAGCTCACTTACATTAAAGAATGCTGTGATGGAAAGCCGGAGGGGGATGGAGTGAGCGCTCTCACCACTGAGGAAAGGACACGCTGGGCAAAGGTAAGAGCCACGCCCTCCACGGAAGCACCACAACCAATCACAGTGCAATATGCAAATTAACTCCACCTGACATTCTATAAAGGATGTGAAAGAATTGTGAAAAACCTTCACTAGAGTTTCAACAACAGTTTATAAATCTTTGTTTGAAAGTATACTGAAGTGTTATAATGAGATTTTTTTATGTGTCTGTCTCTTCAGGCTCGGGAGTATCTGATCTCCATTAATCCTGTGAATAAGACCATACTAGAGACTATTCAGAGCTCTTTATTTGTACTCGCCCTGGACGATGCCAAGCCCTATTCCACCCCTGAAAACTACACACAGGTTGAGTACAATACATACACACTTGTGCGAGGACCATCATGAATGTCACTCAATTGCTGTATTTGTTCCATGAAGGACATTAAGTTCCTTTTTCAGCCATTTTGACAAAGATTTCTCTCTCTCTCTTTCGATAGTTGACCCACCTGGCTTTAACTGGTGACCCCACGATCCGCTGGGGCGATAAATCTTACAATCTGATCTGCTTCTCTAATGGGACCTTCGCTTCTAACTGTGATGTAAATAATACAACCATTTATTATTGCAGCATTTTTAGAATCTGTGTATATTTTTACATACATTACTGTTCAAAAATTTGGGATTAATATGATTTCTAAAAAAATTATTCATAGTTTTATTCAGAAAGCATGCAGTCAGTTGGTCAAAAGCGACTTTAACATTGTTACAAAATGTTCTATTTCAAATAAATGCTAAAGTTTTGAACTTTTAGTTCATCAGAGAATCCTGAAAATATGTATCATGCTTTCCAAAAAAAATATTAAGCAACTGGTTTCAATATTTGATGATAATATAAAATGTTTCTTGACAAGCAAATCAGCATATTAGAAAATTTCTGGATTAATGGCTGCTCAAAATTCAGCTTTTGAATTTTTTTCAGATTTAAAATTGTATCAATAATTTAACTGTAATAATGTTTTGAAATCCTTACTCTATTTCTGTATTATATATTTAATTATTCCTGCTGTATTCTGATGCAGTAAATGCAGCCTCAGTGAGCATAAAGAGATTTATTTAAAAAAACATTGAAAAAATCTCATCAACCCCTAAATAGTAATTTTATCACACAGTGTGTAGTGAAATGAAGTATAATTATGTCACACTCAGTGATTATGCATAATTATCATAATTTTCTTTGTATTTGTTTGTTTTAAAGCATTCGCCATATGACGGCATGGTTTTGGTATCTAATGCATATTATGTAGATCAAAATTTGAGGGCCTGTGGTGGAGTGTGGAAGGTAAGACTGTGTCTGTATATATTTGTGTATGTAATTTTATAAGTGTGACAGTGCATGTTGAAATTATACTATGACTCCCAGGGTTCAAAGGTTGTGCGTGAGATGCCCTTGCCGGAGGAGCTGATATTCACCGTGGATGAGCGGGTGAGGAGAGACATCGCCCTGGCTAAAGAACAGTACAGCAAAAGTGTAAGTAACACACATATTGTTAGTAAGTCTTTGCCATGCAAACCCATAATGCATGAATACAAACAGAATACGCTGTGATCAGACGTGGTTTTTAGTAAACATAATTAAAATCACTAAAGCGTCTGTATCTATAGTCTCAGGACCTGCAGGTAGTCACCTATGCCTTCACCTCTTTCGGAAAAGCAGCCATTAAGAAGAGAAGGCTTCACCCTGACACATTCGTACAGCTGGCTCTGCAGTTATCATACTACAGGCTACACGGAAAGTAAGTGTGTCAGAAAACTGCCTGACTGAAGAATCTTGCTAAGTCTGGCATCTTTCTCTCTTTCATTCTCAGGCCTGGTAGTTGTTATGAGACTGCCACAACACGCCGTTTCTTTCATGGCCGCACAGAGACCATGAGGCCCTGCACTGTGGAGGCCCAGCACTGGTGCAGAACCATGCTGAACCCTGCAGCCACTGTGAGTGCCTTGTGTCTAGTAAATAAAGTGTTAGTTCAGCTGTCATTGACTCATCCTCCAAACCTGTATGAACCATCCTCGTCCTTATGATGAAAGAGTATCATAATAAAAGAATCATAAAGTTGTTCATACAGTTTGTGCTCTATATTACAGAAGCGTTGTGGCAAAGATTTTCAGCAAATAACAGGTTAAATTTCAGTCTGGCTGGTGTTTACACAAACTGTCATATGGTTGTATGGTATCTTTGGAATATAGCACACCATTTTTATTCTTTTTTTATTTGTTTGTTTGCTTTGGCTTTGTTTTTTAACGCTTGACACCCCTCATCTCCATTCCTTTGAATTTTTTGGAAAAGAGCAACTTGGACATTTTGCTAAATTTTTCCTTTTATGTTTAATTTGTTTACTCTGGTACATCTGCTAGTTATAATTACATTAAAACAAGTTTCAGAATTCCAGAAGTTTTAAGAGCTGAATGTTCTTTTGGGATCCTACTTTTTTTTTTTTTTTTTAATGTACATTACTCTTCCGGTCATTTATGATTTACTTGCTGATATTTGAAAGTATTTTTACTCAAAATTTCTTCCCCATTAAATATTTTGGAACTTGGAAATCACACTTTTTAAAAATCAGGACACCTCATATATCTAAGTTTTCCAAGAGCATGGGAACCCTGGTTTTCAAAAAAAAAAAAAAAAAAAAAAAGTTATTTAGTGCATTTTTGCTTTTTTTCTCTCTTATTTTAAACAAATTTAAGTCGTTTGAAGTTGGAGCCCCTGACTCCTGGTTTAGAACCACTGCTCTTGACATTTGGTTTGCTTTGATGGCTTTTTTTTGTTGTCTTTTTTTTATACAGACTGAAGAGAAAAGAAAAGCTTTAAATGCAGCCTTCGGAAAACATAACAAGCTGATGGCAGAAGCACAGGATGGAAAAGGTTTGTGTGTCAATAATGTGTGAGTGATAATATTCACACTGCGTAATGAATAATATGAAAGGGACCAATGTTTTAATGATACTTACACATTTCAGGCTTTGACAGACACCTCCTGGGTTTGTACCTGATTGCCAAGGAGGAGGGCCTTCCTGTGCCTGAACTCTACACAGATCCGCTCTATACTAAGAGGTCTGGCCTAACACTTTGCTTCCCATGGTTCATCGCCAGGGTACTGACTTGTATTTATTGCTGTAAAGACAGTTTATATTAACATTTTGTATTTACAGTGGCGGAGGGGGGAATTTTGTGCTTTCCACTAGTCTGGTGGGCTACACCACTGTATTGGGAGCAGTTGCACCCATGGTGCCACATGGATATGGGTTTTTCTACCGCATTCGTGATGACCGGTGGGTTCATATTAGATTATGTAATTAAAATGTTATACATTACAATTTATTTTAGAATTCTATATACACTACCTAGTATGATGTATCACAGGAATAAACATTTTAAAATGTATTTGTAAAAATCTAAAATGTATTTTAATAATAAATTTTAAAATATATTCAAATAGAAAAGTTATTTTAAATGTTAATATTATGTCACAATATTACTGTTTTTACTGTGATTTTTATCAAATAAAATGCAGCCTTATTAAGCATAAGAGAAAAATCTTTTTTTTTTTTAAATGTTATTCTAAATGTTTGACCTGTCATTTCTTCTTTCATTTTATTATCATTAATTCTAATATTAATATTATTTAATACAATTCTGTATCTAATTTATTCTTTTTTCTCATCCAGAATTGTTGCGTCCTGCACTGCTTGGAAGTCCAGCCCAGAGACAGATGCTGAAGCTCTGTTTCAGAACCTCTGCACCTCTTTACATGACATCATGCACATCACTACCCAGTCCCAGCTGTAAAGCAGAGCATTCTGGGAAGTATACCTAGTCTAACCTCAGTGCTTTAGTTATGCGAGAAAGTTGCCAGACATTAAGATACATTTATTTTTAGAAATAATCTAGTGCAGCAGGTGCTTTAAACTCACGTGCCTTCAGTTAGTCATCTCTGAATCATTTCAGTCAGGAAATCATATGCTATGCTTCCATAGTGGCACGTGAGCAGTAAACAGCCATCAAGTGTGGAAGTCTATCTTGATCTGTTATTCACCTCCTTACACACATACACTGTGGATATACTATTAATGCACAAATCAATGCAACAGTGCAAGTATAATTCAGATATATATAATTTATCTTTATTTACCGAATTTGAAGATTTTATTATCATGTGGCTTTTCAAACTTTTTCAAAGGCTTATTGCACTAAAGCCAAATGTTTTTGCACCAATAGAATATTAATGAATATTTTTATATTGTAAATATAAATGCTTATGTAAAAATGTTTTACCGTTTGTTACCAATTAAAGGTATAATATGCACTACATTCCTAGTTATTGGGAAACACTGAAAAACTGTTCCTGAAAGTTGTAATTTTGATTGGTTCAGATATTACAGTCTGCTTCCTTCATCACAGGACCTTAAACATTTTCCACCTGTTAGTTTGAATAGTGTCATACTCATACATGCATGTACATTTGAATGTGAGTTGCCCACAGATTTACTAAGAATACAAGTTGGCTTGTTGCCATTACCTTCAAAAGATATTATAAACATTGCCACCAAATATTCATTTAGTGTGAATAATCCATGTATTTGTGTACAAATTTCACTTGTCCAGCTTGTTCTACTGATAATATTTTACAGTAACTGAAGTGAATACAGCTCTCAAATCGAAATCTTACAAGTAGTAATCTATAAGGTAATAAAGCTCCTAGAGTTTAGAGATATTTGCTCAGTGTAGAGGGTGTGCAATTTCTCACTGTCTTTAATGCAAATTAACCTGTCCCTAAAAGATGTAAACTCTCCACATCTAGGCCTTGATCAATGCAAATCCCCAATGTTAGTTCCTGTCTCCATTTGGGGGATGTTTGCCTTGGTCTGAGAACTTAAGGAAATGTTTCAAGAAGATCAGCACGATTTCGAAGCCAGATGAGCCCGTATAAGATATAAGTCTTCCCTTTCATGATTTATGCTTGATTTTTCCAATCATTTTGTCCACTTAAAAGCAACTCTTTCTTACGATCATCAACTGCAAGCTCACGTTCAGATCTGCCTCCAGTCAACAACTGATGCCACATCTATTTATTTCATTGTGTATTTAAATGTAATCTGTAAGTGCAAAAAAATAAAAATAAAATAAACTTCACATTTTGAAATCTTGAAGTCTAGTTACAACTTTTATGACAACGTAGAATAAGAAATAAAATGAGGCTAATGAAAAATGCAATATTTATTCTAAACTTTTTTTACAGTAGACTTTTGGGTGTGATGAAAACAGTGTCATAAATAAACCAGCCTTATTCTGATAAATAAAAAAGGCACCACACACAGTGAACTCTATAAAGGAGTTTGGAGCTTTTTGGTCTTCAATAATGAGAAAGTTATTATTAGTGCTTGATAGAACTGCTAATACAAATGCCCTTATTTTGTTGGTGTTTAATACATTTAAATATCAGCAACAGGAAAGTACTGATTTGGATTAATGTTAGGTCCTAAAACTGAAAAGTACAAAATGGCAAAGCACTGATAGTTACACAATTCTTAGTCTCATCTCTGTCCAACTAACAGTACACTTTGACACAAATGTCCAAATCCTTATTATTTTCCCAGCTTCCTGTAGAAATGCCACATAAAGCCTACCGAGTTACAAATACACGCCTGGCCGCCTGCAACCACAGGAGAGCATTTCTATGGAATATCTTCTAGAGTCTGCATGTGCGCTGCTCTTTACCATCAGTGTCTCATCTGAGAGGTGACGAGGGTGTAGTATGCCCCTTGCTGGCTGAGGAGCTGCTGATGTGTGCCCTGCTCCACCACGACCCCGTTCTGGACCACAGCTATACGGTCTGCATTCTGGATGGTGGACAGCCGGTGGGCTACGATAATACATGTGCGGCCCTCACGCGCCTTATCCAGAGCTTCCTGCACTAACTACTCACACAGCAAAGATAAGAAAGACAGAAAGAAGTTAAGTAAAGAGAAATACAGTGTCTTCACTCTTTTCTAGCAGGTGTGACTCTAAATCGTCCTGTAAATCCTGTAAAGCAGCTTGAATACTGTCTGTTTTAACGAAGAACCAAAGTCAATTCTTTTTGCAAACTCATAGCTTTGAAACCATTGACATTAAACATTTCATTGTGACAGCTTAAAATTTCATGCAATGAGTTTCTCACTCTTCTCACCTTCTCGCTCTCAGTGTCCAGAGCAGATGTGGCTTCATCTAGCAGCAAGAGTTTGGGGTTGCGGAGAATGGCCCTCGCTATAGCAATACGCTGCTTCTGCCCTCCTGACAGCTGGGTACCTTTATCACCTGCTTGCGTCTGGTATTGCTGCAGACAAACCACACAGTATTATTTAGTAAAATTGTAATTTAATTTTTTAAAGAGGTCTCTTGGGGCCACCAAGGCTACATTTATAATGCAAAAATATCTATATATATATATAAAAAACCTTTAATATTGAAATATTGATAATGAAAAGTTATTACAATAACTGTTTTATACTGTATTTTAAAATATTGTATAATATATTTTAATATATGAATTTTCAGCTGCCATTTCTCCAGTCTTTAGTGTCATTTGATCCTTCAGAAACCAATTTGAAGCTTTTTTTAGTTATTGTTTTCAGTGTTGAAAACGGTTGTGTAGTTATATAGTATAAAGTATATTTTTTCAGGATTCTTTGATGAATAGAAAGTTCAAAAGAACAACATTTACTGTATTTGAAATAGAAATCTTTTGTAACATAATACATATATGTGCCTTTACTTTTGATCAATTCAATGTGTCCTTGCTGAATAAAAAAATATTTTTTAAAGTAACTAACTTAAAAAGTATTGAAAAAAAAAAAATCTTTCTTGACCCCTAACTTTTGAATGAGGTGTACATGAGGAGTATGGTTGTGCTGTACCTGTGGCAGCCCCTCTATGAAGGAGTGTATGTTAGCAGCCTTAGCGGCCTCTTCAATCTCCTGCTGGCTGACTTTTCTGCTGTTGTCTCCGTATGCAATGTTCTCTGCCAGGCTGCAGTCAAACAGCACAGGCTCCTGGGAAACGATGCCTATTTGCGAGCGCAGCCAGTGGATGTTCAGTTGCTTTGCGTTATTATCATCCAGCATCTGTTAACAAATAGTTACCAGTTTGGGCTAACCATGGTTTTTTACTGGTATAACACATTTCAATGTTTCTTTATTACATCATTCCAATTTCTGTAACATGTAAAGTATCTTGCTTTTGGATCTAATGGCTAATTAACAGTAAACAGGTCTGTGTTATGGTTTGAGTCATAAAGGTTTAAGGACCTGAAGGTTTCCTTGTCTTTTGGTCTGCATTATCATTGACCTTGAGAAAGGTAATAACATTTTCACTTCCATGGCTGTTGTGTATTTAGTGTGCTAGTGTACTGAAGGACAGTGTATGTGTGTGAATGGCATCTTGCTGATTTGGATCAGTGATTAGAGACTGTAAAATTAAATGTCAATTTACAGTAGGTACCTTGGGGAAAGACATTATCATATAAAAAAAAACCAAAGTAGTTAGATAAATATGCTAACAAAGCTATAAAATGTGGCCTCTGAAATACTTGTTTGCATGTGTGTTCTCCTACCACGTTGCCCTGCTGAGGGTCATAAAATCTCTCCAGTAATTGGATGGTGGTGCTCTTGCCACAGCCACTGCTGCCCACGAGGGCGAGAGTTTGCCCCTTCTTCACCCGGAGCCTAAGACCCTGCAGCACTGGAACATCCGGCCGAGACGGGTAGTTAAAACATACATCTTCAAAACTCACATTCCCTTCAAATTTATCCTACGGAGGTCACAGGAAACAGCCACATTAGTGCACCTTTGTGTTTGTGTATACTAGTGTCATCGCTGCATCATTGTTTCTTCATGAATGCACTGAATGACTGATATTTATGGCCAGCAGAGTCCGGCTCTGCCTGAGTTTTATCAGATTAGGACGGAGCTGAAAAATAATAAATTATTAATTTCATGACATGCTTCTGGAAACTATGAGATCTTGCTTAGAGTTAAGACTCACTACAATAAGAAACCCTTTTATCACGTATTAGGCATATGGTGTATTCTGGTGTTCAAGTGTGTGCATGAAAGGAATACCGGCTTGTCTCCGTCCTCTGAGGCATTGTCAATGGCAGGGACTCTGCTAATGAGCATCAGGACATGGGCAGCAGCCATCTTGGCCTTGGCATAGTTTGGAGTGAATGTGTTTGCTTCTCCAACAGCCATTGCTCCATACACCAAAGCTGAGACCACACTGAGAGACGCAAACACATATATCACCCAGGGTTATTATCGATAACTAAAACTTAAACCAGAAAATAACACTGTCGTTACTTTACACAAAATAATTATATATATATATGAAACTTTTTTATTTCAGCTAGTTGCCAAGGCAAAAGTTGAAGTACTAAAAAAACTAAATACACTAAAACCAATTAATAACATTTCACAAGACATGAAAATGACTAAAACTTTAACTAAAAGAAAAAAAAGAAATTACGTCTAATTCAAAATATTAATACAAATTATAATATCATATCAGTAAAACTAAAATAACACTGCCATCACAACCTATAGGGCCCTATGATTTCTGTGATTTGGAAAACGCAGAGTCCAGTAACAAAAACGAAATTTAATGTATAATGTGGAATGTCATGGAATTTGTCAAATTTTGAATAAATCAAAGGTCAGTCAGTACTCTTAAATCAAATGGCGATATTTACTAGTGTCTGTGAATATTAAACTGCAAAAAGACTTGCATGTTCTGTGTGTCTCTGTGTGAATTAAATGGAATCCAGGAAAAAATTGAATTTGGGACAAATTTATTTCGTAGGGCCCCAATATTGTATCTAATCAATCTACTGACTAATCATTACAATACTAAAATAAAATGCTTAAAATCATTTAAATTAAACAATTTGCACAGTTCTTATTATAGGTTTTAAATTATATAAAAATATTTTTGCTATTGTTATTATATTTTACTTTTGCACTTCATTCTTTTTTTTTTTTTATGGCAATAAATTACAGCTTCCTTCCTAGACTGAAATTGAATTAGCCTTATTTTCACAAAAATTACAGTACTGACTGAATGACAAAACTAATGTTTTCCCCACTCGTTAAACCAGTGATTATCAGTCTGATTATACTCCATATGCAATATCTATGTATAGCCCAACTTAATTAGACTCTGGGACTATGGGTAAACATGGCTATTTAATGGGTATTTACACTGCTAGTTTATTGCTATTTAATAATTATTTCTCTGATTGAAAGCCCACTTGTTAGATCACATGGATGAGCTTGAATCTTCTATCTGCAAATGTAATGAATCACCAGCCTCATGTCTGTGTTGTTTAAGAGATTATCTACATTCACTGCTCATCTGGATAGTTTATTCTGACTCACGTTTATTTCTGTAATCATTAACTGATTGTGTAGAAACCAGCAGACTTTGGACCCCCCAATCTACTCCCACTTATCACCTGTACTGTAGTGTGTTTTAGCTAGAGTGTGTCTCTACTACTTGTCCTCATTCCCTTCTGTTTAATTTGTACAAATCTGAACTACCAATGAAACACATTGTAGACGACACTAGATCATGTTGATACTACTGTGGGGACTTTTTTTTAAATCACATATTCTTCAGTCTGTTATGAGAGAATCATATAACAGTAATATATTGCGTAACTTACAGGAAGACGCCCTCAAACGTCATCAGCTTTTGTTCAATGAGCCAAGAGCCGAACTTGTAACTGCCAGCATGAGCAAAATAGATCATCGCTTGAGAGATGGAGAACGTCAGGCCGAAAACATGTGCTTTTTTCTTAGCATTTCTTAGGAAATCAGACAAACATCAATTATCTTACCATCAATTCGACTCATTTTGAATCCTAATAGATATATAATACAATTTTAAATAATTATTATTAATGGATTTAAACATACTTGTATGGCACGACTAAGTTTTCCTCATACAGACTCTCAAACTTGCTCTCCCTGGTTAAAGAAACCACAGTGCGGATATTCTCAATGGCTTCTGTTGCAATCTGAAATGGAGAAAATGCATTGCTGACAAGGTGGGGAATTTAAGTTGTGCTGCACTAAAGCATAAGCATACTGTAAATGTTCACCTTTCCAGCTTGTTCAAGCTCTTTCTTGTCTTTTAGAGCCTGTCCTGACAATAACTTGGTCTGGATGGCTCCAGCCACAGCCATGATTGGCACAATGGAGAGAATGAGGAGGGTCAACTGCCAGCCGTACACAAAAGAGATGATAATGGTAGTGCCCAAGTTGGCCACATTCCGTGCCAGTGTTGCCAATCTTACACCAGTTGCCTGTTGGAAATAAAGTCATTGTGCCGTTTGTGATGAACTACTGTCTTCAACAATTGGTATCAACAATTTGAAATGAGACTTACACCCTGCACTTGAGCTATATCTGCAGCCAGTCTGGTGGTCAGCGCACCCACACTGTTCTTAGTATCATCATACCAGCTCAGGTCCTAAAATACACAAGACAGGTGTTGTACTACTTTCTATCAGCAGACATTCAGAAATAGCTTCAATGGTCTATGTCTATTATCGTCTCACCTGTCTCATCATAGCATTAAATGCTTTAAACCTCAGTCGCATGGTCAGAATCTCACCAGCTTTCCCAAAACAGAAACCCTAGAATAAATTACATCAAAATTAAAAACAAAAAATTACCCCCAAATTAGGCTTTTTTGACAAATTCATAGTTGTTTTTTAAAACTGTCATGTCTTTTGACTAATTCAACATACACGTAATGTGTTTAATATGTTTTATTTGTTGATGCACAACTTCTTCCCGCAAAATCCATAGATGTGCTTTTATAAATGATGGAGGGATCAAAGTTTGAGGATGGTAAAATGTAAAATGGGAATTTAACTAGATAAATAATAGACAGATCTGTCCGCTGTTAGTTGGAGTTTACAAAGTGGTATTTCACAACAGTCATCTTTTAGATAAGAAAATGTATAAGATGCACCTCACAAGTATGCTTATCAGAACATATCTTATCTTTTGAAACAGCTCACATGAAGACCTTATGTAATTCTATATAAACCATCCCTTTCCATCTCTGACCTGACTACAGTTTTAACTGAATGGTTCTCAAGATCGTAACAAAGTAGATTATTATCGAATATAAGGTGTCTCAGTCAAGTTATGCAATTTTTGTATAGCATTCAAGGTGGTTTAAATGTACTGTGTGTTCTAAAATTGATTCTGTAATACAAAACAAACCTGTAAGAACAAAGTGAAAAAGGACACAACCCCAAAGGCAGCAAACAGCAGAGAGTAGAGCTCACTCTGTTTTCGGATAAGTTCCTGATCATTCTCAGTAAACACCTAGAGAAGAAGAAGAAAGAAAATAAATGTATGAGGAATAATGTCTCAGTACTGCTGACTGTCAATAATGGCAATTATTATTAATATTTAATTTCCATGAACAACATACAGAAATGAGTTTAGCGAAAATGACAGAAAATGCAGGCTCCAAGCCTCCGTTTATGATGGCACATAAAATTCCAACCACTATGTACGGCCATTCCGGATGATTCAGTTTCATGACTGTCAGGAAGGAGACATTTGGAACCTTTTCCTACAAAGAAAAGAGAACAAACACAAAAATAATTTCAAATAAATATCTAATGATCATAATTTGATCAAAATACAATTGCTTTCCAGATGACATATTCAGTCTTGAAGTTCCTTCTTAAAGCTGCGGTAGGGAACTTTTGACGCTCTAGCGGTTAATAAACAGAACTGCTTGCGTCTTGCGGAAGAACATCGTAGCCGGAACTACTTCTCTCTGTTTATGTCTATGAGGAATCACAAAGGTACTGGGTTACTCCGCCGCGGTATCCCCAAAACAATCTAAAATAGTCCGTATATAAACACTTATTATAGGTGCACCCTAGTGATTCAGGGCAAGCCAAAAACATGGTTTGGAAAATGGATTCATGGTGTACGCTTTTTATATACATTTTTCTACATTTTGAACACAAACAAAGTTACGGACCGCAGCTCTGATTGGTTATTTTTTCTGCAAATGGCAATAGGACCACTGGGAGGAGCCAGAGGAGCTTGATTTTTTTCACAGATTGTATGTCTCATATTCTACTGTCAGGACATAATGACAGGTTTAATAAATATGTAAAAAATATTTTTTTACAAAAGTTCCCTACAGCACCTTTAAGGAAAGAAAAGGAAACAAATGAAGACACTTGTAACAGGATTTATTGAACTTTTATAAACAGTTCTGTTTGGTTTTATTTGAAATTACCCATAAATAATGACTTGTTACTGAGACACACATTCTCCACTAGGGCTGATTATGTGTAAGACAATGAAGGTATTCACAAAAATTTAATTGATGAATGTATTCATGAATGTTGGCAATTATTGTCTCTTACCTCCTTTGTCTGTTTCTCTGTATCCAGCTGATCTTTTTCCGAGCCACTTCTAGATTTCTGTCTGAAAAGTGTGCGATCATTCAGAGAACTGACTGAGGGACTCTTCTCATCCAAAATCATCTCCTCTTTGCCCTCCTCTGTGCTCTTAAACATCTGTGATTTAAACAATTTAAACTCAAAATAGACCCTATTTACATTCTGAATTCATTTTCCCTGTGTGATCATGCACAGTTCATCAGATAATGTCAAATAAATATTTGATTTAATAATCGTTCAGCAAAATATAACAGCTTGCTTGTCTCTGAAACTTCTTTTCTGCTGCTAACCAAAGCAGGCAGGACCAATACATTTCAGTTCCAAATGATCCAGTCAAATCCAGATCGATAAACTGCATTACATCTTTATGAAATGTGTCACATTGTGAAAGATTACAAGGCTGCTCACAATGTAAGTAATTCCACCATCTGAGATGTCACTGTAGTATTGGTTCCCACTGCAATATTTGACAGAGATCATGCAAGCTTTACTATCTGCTCAGTATCTTTGATAGCCACTGTTTCACATGTTGCCTCAATTGCTGTGATGCCACAAATCACTGACAGTCAGTGCCCTTTAATGTTATGTCCAAGCCATTTCACAGAGATATTTTCACCTTTAATGGACAGGACAGTAAGAGGAGAGACTGAAAACAACTGGGAAGGGAATAGGACCAGGAAGGGACCTTGATTCGGGACTTGAACTTGAAATCACCTCCTCAGCTTCTCCATATGTCAGTCTGAAATACGATGGGATCATCGCTCTCACTTCAATGGCTGGGTAAAGTCCCAGCCGCCTATTTGAGGTGATGGCCAACACTCGTACATTACAAGTCCCACCTACTGAGCTTTGTGGTGTGGGCCCAAGGTGCTTTCTTCGGGTCATCAGGTGGGTACCCTCCTTCAACATTGTTTCACCAATTAACCCACAACACCTCCAGAGGGCTTGACAGCTAACCCCAGCATCCTGGGGCAGCCCCCTCGGCCCCTTGGACTCCACAGCTAGTGCTCTTTTATATTCCCTCCCTAACCGGTGGGCTGTTTCATTGTTCACAGCGCTTTAGCCACAGCCATCTCAATGCTGTCTATGCTCTTTTTGTGATATTCGCCATGAGCCGTCTCCTGCTGGGATCTTTTATTCCAAGTCTGGACAATGCACTCCAAAGTGACTACCCAGGAAATCCTCTGCAGCCTACTTCCACTAGCAAGTTCCATGCCCACCATCCCACCTGCTGGCACTGTTGGGTGAGTGGTTGGTACTTCCCAAGCTTTCTCTCATGGGCCTCTTCTATCCTCTCCTCCCATGGCACAGTCAGTTCCAGCAACACCACCTGATTTTGTTGCTCTGGACCTCAGAACTATGTCTGGTCTGAAAGTTGAGGTAGTGATCTCCTCTGGAAACTTTAGCTGTCTCCGGAGGTCAACTCTCACGTCCCAGTCAGTAGCCGATGTCAGGATTCCTGAGCCAGTCGATGTCACTCTGGAGCTCTCCCCTGCTCTAACAAACCTGATCATATGGGGTGCTCTCGTCCTTGTGATTTTGTGGGTCTTCCCTCTCTCTCTTCCTCCAGGCCTGTAGCCAGCTCGGCAAGTATCTGGTCGTGCCTCCATCTGAACTTGCCAACAGCTAGGCTAGCTTGACATGATAACAACACATGTTCAAGGCTTGCCGGTTTCCCACACAACATGCAGTTTGGGCACTCAACCAGCCCCAAACGATGGAGATTCACTGGTGTTGGTAGGACACTGTATGTGGAGCACAGGAGGAATTTCATCCTATTCTCTTCCATGCCCCATATATCCGTCCACCCCAATGATCTTCCTTGGACACTGACCCAACATGTCCACCTAACCTGATTTTTCATGGCTGCTGCCCTCACTTGCCTACCCTCCTCCTCCACCATATGGAGCTCATCCTGGACTAAGCTGCGGCAACCCTTAGCAGTAGCGTCCCTCCACCTAGCTCTGGTTATAACTCCTAAGCCCAACCTGCCTTGGTTGACCGTCCCCATGATGTCTTTATGGCATACTCTTGCCTCTACGTTTGCCACAGCCCTGATTGCTGACCATTTCCATCCTGTGTGGATGGTGATATCTGCCTGGCGGACCAATTGGTCTCTACTGTCGCGAAGCATTTATCACCTGCCAGGCTTTGGCCACCTTAAACTCTTCAACCACAGAAGTTCATGGCAGCTGTAACTTGCTTCCTGAGCTGTACAGGCAGATTGAAGAAAGGCTTTTGGGGACTAACAGCCATCTGCGAAGAAAGGTGTTGATCCTCCTTTCCAAGGCTTCAACTGTTGTTAACGGCACTTCATACATAAGCAGTGGCCAAAGAAGTCTTAGGAGCACATCATGCTGGTAGCCCCAGAGTTCAGAGCATTACCCACAAGAAAATGCTCTGTCAACCTTTCATTTTTAACAGCAACATGCCACAGTTTCATATAGCGCTCATGTGTGTGTGTTTACAGCACTGTCGGTTACTAACCTGCATTGTAACAAGAGACTGGTAGATTCCTTTTCTCTCCATTAGTTCATCATGTGTGCCCAATTCTACAATTTCACCATTCTGGAATCCAGCAATGACATCAGCATTTCGAATAGTGGACAGCCGGTGAGCCACTATAATGGTGGTCCTGCCCAGCCTCACCTATACAGATGTAAAAAAATAAAATAAATAATATATACACAATATTTCCAGTGTTTTTCCAGACTACTATAATTTTGTTACCTTATCTAAAGCTGCTTGCACAATAGTCTCACTCTCGGCATCCAGAGCAGACGTAGCCTCATCAAGAAGGAGAATTTTTGGGTTTCGCACAAGTGCGCGTGCGATAGCAATACGTTGCTTTTGTCCGCCACTCATCTGGGTGCCTCTCTCTCCAACTAGAGTCTCAAATTTCTGAAGATGTCCAGAGATGGTCAGAGCACACCTGATCAATCTTTTGTAATCAGACTGATCAAATTGCCCCTTAAAATTAAAAAGTATGGTACAAGGTCTTATCTTACATCTGGGAGCTTCATGATGAAGTCATAAGCATTAGCTTCACGTGCGGCCTGTACAATCTCCTCCTGGGTGACATCTTGGCGGCCATAGCGGATGTTTTCTGCAATGGTTGTGGCAAACAGCACCGGCTCCTGGCTGACTATGCCAATCAGTTCTCTCAGACATCGCACATTCAGAGAGCGAATATCATGGCCATCTATAGTTACCTAAGGGGTTAGAGGAAAAGAAAAAAGGAAAGTTTGGAAGAAGAACAGGAACGTCAAGGAGTTTGTACCTCTCTGCCAATCTCTGTACTTACCGTTCCTTCCTGTGGGTCATAGAAGCGCTGTAGCAACTGGATTGTTGTGCTTTTTCCACACCCACTGCTACCCACCAAAGCAATGGTCTGCCCACTCATGACTTTAAGATTCATGCCATTCAGAACCTACAAAGCCAAAACACAGCCACAGCTGGAGTCATTTCATTCTGTAAAGTGATTTTGTTCAAATAGTTTTTAATAAATCATTATGGTCCTACTTTCACATCCTGTCTTGAGGGGTAAGTGAAGTGGATGTTTTTGAACTCTATGTTTCCTTTTACAAAATCAAGTTTGTAGCCTTCCTCAGAGAAACTGTTGATTTTGGGTTCCTGTTGGTGAAACAAAGGATTGTGAGAGAATTTTTCAAATTCAAATTCCAGTAAGGGATAGAGGTAAGTTCACAATCAAACCTCATCCAGACTAATATAAATCAGTATTACACTAACTACTCTACTTCAGAGAAAAATTGTTCCCTGTGGTCTAAAATTCATTGGATTTAAGCAGGGAACCACCTCTGATCCTGAGATCTGGTCATTTTTTGTAGTCCTAAAATAGGACCCCATGATTTCCACCATGCAGGAAACGCTGACAGAATCGCTGAATCCAGTCATAAAAATGGAATTTACTGAATAACACAGAATCTGTCCAATTTATTATTAATTAATCAAAAGTAGTTCATTGCACTTAATTGAAACCGCTATATGAACTAGTATCTGTAAATATTAAGCTGCAAAAAATATAATTTTAAATATGTATCCTGCATGTTCTGTGTGTCTGTGTCAAGTGACAACCTTCCTGTCTCTCTCCTGATACCAACACGAAGTGACTAAAACTGCAATTCATCGAATGGCCCAAAAGGGAGACGGAGACATAGTCTCCCTATGTTAAAATGCCGCCATTGTACAGCAGAACGAAATCTGTTTACAGCCTGGTTCAAAGTGTTTTTGGTCTATATAGCTAATTTTGCCCTTCATGACAACTGTGAGAGGGGTGAATTTTTGTATAACTCATCCGTTTAAATTATATTTAGACTTAAAGTTCTGCATAATTAAAGGGGTCATATAATGCCCATTTTCCACAAGTTGATATGATTCTTTAGGCTCTTAATGAAAAGTCTGTAACATAGTTAGCATAAAATTTCACAATATATATATATATATATATATATATATATATATATATATATATATATATATATATATATATATATATATATATTTTTTTTTTTTTTTTTTTTTTTTTTTTAGAAATTAATTTTTTCAATGACATTTGAATTTTACTGTAGGCCTATATGATCTACAATGACATGAAAGATTTTTAGCCTACTAATTTTATTCTATGCCTATTTAAGAAAAACCTCACAGGTAGCCTAACATGTTTTCATTTGCTATTACAGACAACAGCAACTGAAGCTTTATCTTGTAGAGTGTAGTCTGCTGCACTTCTCCGATCGGCGAATCCCGATCCACACCTTCCATCCCGATAATAGGGGAAAGAGCTTCAGCTCCGTCAGTTTGGGTCGTAAGACACCCTAAATAACACAACAAACTTACAAAACTCAACAGGATGTGCTTTCTGCCATCTCGGTCTACATGAACTTCTTTCTGAAACGTCAGAAATGAACCAGGCTCATGCATCAGACGAACCATGTCTAGCTGGACATGTCTACTTTTAAAATAATCCATTTAAATAGAAAAATAATAACAATAATATTATATTTAGGCCTATGTTATTCAAATGAAACCAACGAGAGGTGCAGTGTTTCCTGTCTGAACTCATTATCTGTAATGATGTCACAACATCACTATATTCATACGGTCATCTACAGAATCTATAAGTAGCCTATAGCCTATAATTAAAACATTTAAAGTAGACTAATTATGGGGAAAACTTAACTTATTTTAATATAAATTTTATTATAAATGTGGGGTTGGGTTTTTCCCATTTTATTTTTTTTTATGAATGGCCTAGAATAAAATAAGCAGGCAAAAAATTTGTAGTAGGCCTATATTTTATTCCATGTCGTTGTAGATCACAGGCCAAAGTAAAATTCAAATGGCGTTTTATGAATAAAGTTGTCAAGTCTGCTTTGTCAATAACATGCAGCAGCTGGAAAAATATAATTTTATTTTTTATTTTATTATTAATTTAATTAATTAATTAATTATTATTATTATTTTATCTTGCAAGCACCACTATCAAAGAATTCGCAGGATTAATAAACTCTGCGGTCTGCCTCTTCTCTCCTGGTGAAAATAAACTGAGCTTGCGGTTGCCGCTTGTCGGTGCAGTACAGAAGGGATGAAAGGGGCGTTTCAGTGCCGCCCACACATTCAAACAAATATTAAAGCATAATCTCATTTTTTACCCACAAACAAAAATAGGAAAAATCCAGCTACATTTTCGTTTTGCGTTTCTTAAACAAAACAAAAAAATGAAAATCAAACCGTTTCTCATTTCTCTTTATTTATTTTTAAATAGAAAATCAAATGACCAAAAGATACATGGACCAAAAGGCTACTTAATTGATTAAATATGAGCACTGCAAGTTTTAAAGTCAGGTGACGAGCTGCTTTGTATACGGGGGTTACGGGGAAATTAAGTTATTCCTGGCAAAAAGCGCCACCTGCTGGCCGAATTTGCATTTTTCATTCAGAAGACAATGAATTATAAAACATCACAATGGGATCTTGTTCTGCATTTGGGAAAACTGTTTTCTTCAAGTATGTAATATATTATCCCGAAAACATTAATGATAAAGTTCACTCACATGATCAATAATTTGGAAAACTTTGTAGGCAGCACCTCTTGCACTAGAAAATGACTGGATGTTTGGAGACGTTTGACCTATGCCGTAAGCCCCAGTTGTGACTGAGATGAAAATCTAAAACAGAGGAACAGAAAATGCACTCATGAGGTAATCTCATGCTTATTTAAAAGTCTTATTTAAAAGTCTCAATAATGAAGATTTCATAGCCATTTTGGGGGTTTTCAATCCTACAATATATGAAGTATGACTAATGTGACTTTGGGCTTTAATCAGAAGACCACAATGTTTTGCAATAACCCTGCTGTGACTCACAGTTAAAAGCATGCCAATATTATACTCTCCAGCCAGGATAAGAGTGCTGCCATACCAAAAGCCCAGTGCATAGGACATATAGATCATGAAGAATGTGAAGCCCATAGCAATGTTCACAGTGATGGCTTTCTTTATGCCAAAGTTCTTGGCATCCTCTAAGTTTTTGTGATACCTTGGAAGAACAGAAAAAAAGTTATTATCCTTGATGCAAAAAATATGATGATCAAACTGATTCCCCACCCTTTTCCCCATGTGGGACAACAAATGAAACTTTCAAGACCAGACCATAAAGTGATAAAACCAAGTTGCCTCCTTGGTAGCTGTCTACTCTTTCTGGTTCTAAGATGGTTTGGCAAATGAGCTGGTTAAAGCTTAGGTCATAGAAAGGTCATGTGTTTTTAACTCTGTACCACAAAACAACTATGTTTGTCCTTGTCAGAATTCCACTAAGAAAAAGTGCTGACGTTCTTTGAGAAACAGACCTTCAAACATACCTCAGTATCTCTTTCTTCTGTCCACCAAAGGCAAAGACAGTTCTGATGGATGACAGCACTTCCTCAGCCACTGCTCCAGCCTTGGCGTAGGCCGTCTGTTCCCTCGTCGTGAATGATGCCATCACCTAATGAGGCAGGGATACAATGTTGCTTTTTCATTGCATCAATTAACTTTATTAATCTTTTTATTTATTTATGTTTTTGAAATAAATATCATATGCTTACCAAGACTGAATTTATGGTCAAACAATACAGTAAAAACAAGTTATCAGTTTAAATTTCACAATGATGACAATGATGCTGAATATTCAGCATCATTACTCCAGTCTACAGTGTCACGTGATCCTACAGTATTCATTCTAATATGCTGCTTCAAGAAACATTTCTATAAATATAAAGCTTTCTCTTCATATTCCTTTCTATCCCACCTTTGCAATGAAGGCAGCTGAGATCGCGAGTAAAGGGCAAACAGCAAGGATGACGAGGGTCAGCTTCCATCCTTTGACAAAACCAATGATTATGCCAGCTACAAAGGTGGTCAGACTCTGAAGCAACATGCCAAGCTTATCCCCAATGCCTTCATTTATTTTGTAGACATCACTGCAGAGAAAAAAAAAGAGTCTGATATAGGTATGTGTCATTGTGTGCATAATATGTCACTAAATTACTCTTATTATACATCATACTCTGTGAGGCGTGTGTTGAGCTGTCCAGTCTCATTGACATCAAACCAACCGATCTCCTGTTTCATGATGGCATGAAAGAATTTCTTTCTAAGTTTCTTCACCTGACGTCCTGCGGCAAGTGTCCAAAAGGCCACCTGCATATATGCAGCCACCAAAACTACAAATCCCATGATGCTGTAGTTTATAGCATGCCTGAGATGGAGAAACAAGACTATCATACACTTAGAAGGATTTGTAAATTAAATTAAACCATAAATTGTGAAAGAAAATCCAATGCAAAGCACAGTGGTCTTACCTTGTCATCTGCTCTTCAAAAGTCTCATTACTGGACTGTGGGAGCGTGACGTCTAGAAATTGAAAGACCATAGTTTTAAGCAAACCTCACAGATTTCCCTGTGAAACAATATTATATTAATGAGACATAACATTTATACACTCACTGGGTGGACGGTTATCTGCTATTGTATCATCCACAAAGCTGTTTGTCATGTCTCCAAATACAATAACCATGAGAGGAACAACTGCCCCATTGGCCATGGACATGATTGTGCCAAACAGTATCAGAAAAATGTCGACACTATCTGCATAGCGAAACTGACACAAAGACACACTCCTTTGAGAATAAGTTACATTTTGATATCTATTTTTATTAATATTGATATTTTATTGAATATTAAAAATAAAATAAAGAGCTACATGATCAAGCTCAGAATTACAATCTCACAATATTAGCATTTAAGCATTCATAGAAAACCTGCAATCAATTTAGGCTTATTTAATTTAGTTTTATATTTAGTTGTGATTAAAGCATTGTGGTAGTATATTAAAATATATTTTAAAAAAATAAAAATGGTTTATAGTTAATTATTTAATAATTATTTAGTTATTAATAAATAATTTCACAAATCACAAAAATAATAATAGCACTACAAATACTAACAATATATTTAATATTGCACTTACTATCTCAAATGGACCCACCATCTCCACCTTTTCATTCTCCTCTTCCTTGGCATTTTTCTCACTGCTGGAAATGAATATCACTTATGAATATAAGCTTGAAAAACGTAAAAAGCTAAGAAAAACTTAGATAATTAATCTATAATAATAATAAATTAAATGTAAATATTTTTAATCTCTCAGTAACTGTTTACAGTTACATGGTATTTCTTGTTGACTATATGATCTAAAACTTTCGCGAGGTGAATATGTTAAACCACGACATGAGACATAAACTACAATTAAGCTACAGCTCAAATTAATGTATTTGTAAAAACAAATGGCTCTTAAAACATCAACGTAATCTGCCTTGCTTAATAAAAATAAAGTAATTTACCTTACATCTCCATTGTCTTTTTTGCCGTTTAGTTTCAGTTGATTCTTCTTGCCCATGTTTGCTGCTATTTTCGATGCTAGTCTGATAGTAGCTAGTTGCTAATCTGGCGTTAACGGTCTTTTTTTATTTGTATTTTTTTATATATATATATATTTTTAAGAATACAGTATAACACACCTTACAATTACAGGCACCAAAAAATAATTGTGAAATTTTGAGCTGACAGATTAAATACTGTCTTAACCTGCTAGCATACACAGACTCCCTTCTATTCAATATCAAGCCTTTTTCATAATGTGTATATTTCACCTTTTAGTTAAAATATAACTTCAAGGGGCATTAATTGCTGAAGAGTTCAGAGTACTGTAAAGATAAACTTTGCCGGTTCCACACTGAAATATGTGCGCTTTTAAGTGTTCAAAGTCCGAGAGTGTCAGTTTGGAGCGACCTACTGTTGCTATAAACACCGTCGCAGAGTATCAGAATATCTGTCCAAATACATAGTTAAAATTGCAAATTAATTTGGAAACTCTTTCAGATAGACGTCATTCGCAGTGGAAGCTTAAATGTTTGTCATTTCATTGAATCTTTTTTTATAACAGTGTCGACACCACAGGCAGAATATAGGTTAAAATAAATAAAAGTGACTATTATTTTGACCGAAAATTACGGTTACCATGCTAAATTTGAAGGGAATGAGGAATTTAATGAAAGATACTGCTCAGATGCTGCCATCCTATGGAGTCAAAACAGGGCCACATTGCAAAAGAATTGAAGTTTTGCAAACAAAAATTTAAGTATTGAGGAAAAAAAATATATGTGCTTTTTGCAAACAAAAATAAATAATTGCAAAATATAAATGAAATCGTGCTAAAGCAATTATTTTGCAATAAATATTTTACATGGCCATGTCTACTCATTTATTTGCAACGTTTCACTCAAGTTTGAGCTTGTGATAACATTTTTTTCCATTGAGCTTGATGTTTTTTGCTCGTCTCACTTTCTGACACTGGGGTGCTTCTCAATATCCCTCCACCTTTCCTCGATCCTCTGTCCTCCATCCTACTACCCGGAAACCAATCAAGCTCAGCCATCTTGAAGGACATCTCAGTTCTCTAATTGCACCGCGAGGAGGTGAAGATCGAGGAGTGAGGAGGCTTCCTGAGGAGCTATGAGCGAGGATACACAGGTGTATCCTTTGCAGAAGTGTTTTTCATTGAAAAACCTGACACACAAATAAATTCTCTTCCCCCTTCACATCTATTGTAATAATTTTTATTTATATTTTACCTTTTTATGCCAATGTTAGCTTAAGTTCCTTTCTCTTGAGATGCCTTCAACTGGCCTATTTTTGAAGGAAGCATAGATGTATCCTTTGCTTCCTTTGATATCCCACAATCCTGTGCATTCCATTCTGTGACAGTTAAGCCCAAAAATAAAGTGTGGTTGGTGGTCAGTTTGTGTAAATGTATGTTTTTCATCAACGTTTTACACTTTTTATGACATTTCTAGCGAGAAATTAATATTGCAGTAATGAAATATCCATTTAGTTATAACCAAAGCTATATTTTGCTGATCATTAAACACTGGTGAAGGGGACCAGACAACTGTTTCTTAAAGGGATAGTTCACCCTTTTATTCACTAGCATTAAAACATACATGTTTTCATTTTATTAACTTTATTAACAAATTTATACGTGTATTAGGATTGTTTGTTCAAGTTAAAGAAGTTTCTACAGTGAACATCTGCTGTGCCTGGATCAGTGAACTGCGTCTCGGGCCGATGACATCACTTCCAGGGAGGCATGCCCAGGCCTGCTGTATACACCCCCGTCCCTTGACTCTACCCCCATGTCAAAACAATGCCAGAAAGTTAGACACCCAGAAAAATGAAGCGCAAAGGGGAAAATGGTATCGTATGCTCAAACTGTCGCAAATAAATTAGTAGACATGGCCATGGAAAATATGTATTGCAAAATCATTGCTTTTACACTGTTTCATTTATATTTTGCAATTCTCAATTTTCATTTGCAAAACTTCTTTTTTTCTCGCATTTTCTTTTGCAAGTATATGTGGCCCTGTTTTGACTCCATATATACCCGCCCTGCTGTCCAAGCACACTGACTGGTGCTCTGCTACTGTGCCGCAGGAGCGCAGAGGATCTTCTGCCAAGTTGCGCAAACTATTATACAGCCTTGAATGTACTGCTACTGCTGGTTACATCATTTACAATGTCCATGCCTCATGAATCTGTGCTTTTGGACACTTGATTGAAATGATTTTAAAATGGATGTTTGAGATTATGTTTACCAAATATTCCTTGGTACATTCCATGAATACGGTTCAGTTATTTTTCTTAAATAATAGAAAGCACATTGTTTTATATAAATAAATAAATATATATATATATATATATATATATATATATATATATATATATATATATATATATATATATATATATATATATATATATATATATATATATATATATATATTTATTTTTATTAACCGAGCAGGAACAGTAGCTAGTTTTAAACCCATGTCTGTAGTACTGTATCCCCCCTCCCCAAATAGTGATATTAGCCTGTCCTACATCAGAGGGGTGCGTGTTGCGTTCCCTTAATTTTTGGTAAACCTGGTTTCTTCTTTTTGGTAATAACACTGATTATTCAAAATCCTTATTTCATTCAAAATCGTAAAAAGCATCTATAGTCATGGCCAAAGAGTTTGGCAGTGTTTTGGCATAAATGTTGTGTTTTGCAAAGTGTGTAGCTTCAGGATTTGTAGATTATTTTTCCACATGTTTCTATGGTATACTGAAAAACAATGATCATAAGTTTTAAAGGTTTTTATTGGCAAAAAATAAATAAATAAAAAAATAATAAAAAAATACATTGTCCAAAAGTCTTGGCCTCACTGTGCATGCAGATGTTCTCACTGCAACCTGGTGCCATTGCTGAGCAAGCTTTACACTGCTGGTGACACGATTCCATAGCTGACTCCTCAGGAGGAGACTGTCCTGGCATAAACCTACCCATCTCCACCCCTAAACCTACCAGTCTCCACCCCCTATAGATGTGGATCCAACCATGCCCCCTGGATCTTGTGTTCTGCAGTGAGGGGCTACTGGCTTTTTTTTTTTTAGCAATCAGTCTGCTCTTACAAACTAATTAGTGTGATATTATATGATTTTACCTGACTAGTACTCATTTACACTTTCACATGGTCTGCTGATATAATTAGTCTTATAATTAATTAAAAGAAATGCTTGGAAATCTAAACAGATTTCCTACTGAAACACATAGGCTACAGCAAAATATAGAAAAAACTGGCTCAAATTAAACCACTTGAAAAACATTTGTTGGTGAAAAGACTTTTGGATACTATATATATATATATATATATATATATATATATATATATATATATATATATATATGCCTATTGTTCACCCTGAAATGTCTATTTTAAAATCCTATTTTATTTTGGCTCTTAATCGATTATGCAGGAGAAGCAGCCTACTTTTGATTTGGCCATGCAGAACTTGTTTGAACTTGATATTTTAAATGGAAAAGACAAAAATACTGAGGAAAAAATAATGGGTAATGCCATGACTTTAAGATGTTTATATGTTAAATGTGAGATGTTTTTAAGGTTTTAATATAACTTTATATGGTCCACTCGCCACGATAAAATAATTCGATGTCACATTAAAATCACATGTGATTTTATATCTTAATGTAGCTATTTAGCAAATTTCAATAGGGTAACCTGTGTGGTAAAGTAGGATAAATAAAATTTGATAAGATGATTTTGTAAAAATACAGGCATTAGGGTAATCAAAACTGCATGCAAGAATAAACTATAAAAATAAATCCCATGTTTATTGCATTAAAAATACTGCATATTTCAAATAGTCTAAAATATATACCTTCCTCAGGGCTTTGATCGATCCTCCAATCAGCCAGCTTTGTCCCTGCAGCAGAATTTACAATCACAATCTGAAGTGTCTTGATACTGATATAAGACATTACTTTACAGTAAAGACTTTACAGAGAACGTGTGTTTGTGTCCAATGCTAATATCTGTACTGAGACCAGCTGATGTTAAATGCAATGTAATACATCAGACAGAATTTATAGAAACTTTGTCTAGAAACAAAGAGTTCTGAAATTCAGCTTTGGTGCGATTGTATTATAACAACCATCAATGAGATGTTGTGTGGCAAAGTAATTAGGCACCAAAGAGATTCTGTTCATGTCATCTATGGACAGGCATGCATTCATACAGCATCTCGGAGAAAGAAATCAGGACTCCTCAAGGCATCATCTTGTCATATCCTATTTCCATGCGTTGAACAAAGCATCTGAATCACAAAAGGAACTTTATATCAGCATTTGAATGTTCTTATTTGCTGTCCACTCTTAAAAAGTTCTTCAGAATTAAAAAATCCTTTAGATGTTTTGTAAGCTGAAGTTCTGATCCAGATGCAAAAGTCTGTACAGGTATTAATGTTCACCCTGCAGAATCAAGTCCTCACTCATGGTCAGTGCAAATAGAATTGTGCAAGTCTACATCACGTGGTGTCCCGAAGTGGGTCCAAATAGCAAAAAAAAAAAAAAAAAACAACAACAAAAAAACAAGACACACATTATATAAATATATATGTGTGTGTGTGTGTGTGTGTAAATATATAGGGTATATGCTATACCCAAAATAATCAGAATATATTCTCTAAAAACAAGTCTAAATATGTTGTGCAGTTTTTCTTCTCAAATTTAACTTGTTTTATGGGGATAGATATTTTACTATCAAACAAGCCATAATCCTGAAAAAATAAAAATAAATTGTTGTCCAGAAATGTTCAGCCGGGCCAGCGTTTCCTTCCAGACTATATTTGGTGGAGAGCGTGGGGTATCCTAGGGTATTGCTGTCTCCGTAAAGGTGGATGAGGAGCAGGTCTGTACATAGAAATAAAATTATTATCCGATTACACTTTTTCCATAAACTATATTTTATTCACTTGCTTGTTGCATAATATCTCAGGGAAAAACATCAGTCCTTTCACCTGGCAGGAGCAGCAGCTGACGCAGGGTTACACGAGTAAGATGATGAAGATGCGGCAGGTCCTGGATGTCCCAGCAGTGGGGCAGGAGGAGCTTGGGATGAAGGATCCACAGGCAGTGGTTTCTTGGGAACCGGGGGTTTGGGGGGAGCAGGGTTCTGAAACAGGATGAGGTGATTAAGAAGAGACTTTTTTTGTCTTACAAGTTTAATTTGCAATACATTCTAGTTCAAAATAAAAGCAAAACGACTGCACTAAGAGAAATAGATAATCTCAGATATATCAGAACAAGATCTGATATTGTTAATAGATGGATGCACGTTACACGCCTGTGGCAATACCTGTCGTGTAGAGAGGACAGGGTCAGGAGGGAGAGGCTTGCTTGGTGCAGCCGGTCGTGCTCCTGTGGGCTGGACGTACATTAGCAGGTGCAGCCATGTGACAGAGAAAAGCAAGCGCTGGGTGAGATGATTACTGTGCCATTGAGTCAAATAACTGGGAATCACTCTATTCAACCATGATTTTCCCTTGATCATAAAATGAATTTTTCTGAGACCAGACTTTATCATAGGATATGCACTGCACAACTGATTCCTCTTATTCATTCATGCAAGAGGCTGGCAGAGACTGGGAGAGATCAGGTGCATACCGCCACCTACTGTATCGGAGTATGTAGCATGGATGTGAATCTAATTACGTTAGTTGTTACCGCCTTTACTGATGTAGAAACCACATGACAACAGTGTTGTGGACAAATGCGGGAAGTAGCTTCGCGACAAACTTCAACTAGAAAGAGATGCCGATCTCGCTGGTGTTTTACTTGACAGGTGAGTTGTTTTGATTCGTATCTTTACAGAAAATTTATGCTATTATAACGATCAACAAGATTAGTATTATGGGGCATACACGCAAAACGTGGGGCATCGCGTCTCTAGACCCGCGCGAGGACACGTCTGATCCATAGTCTGATCGTTTCTTAACATTGACTTTGTATGTAATCTACTCACACAAATTGCTGAACTCGCGTTAAATCCATGATTTATGTTTCCGTCTAATTGATGGTTGTCAGCGGTTGGGTAGAAGACAACAAATCCCTTCATTCCACGTTCCTTCTTAGCGTCATCAAACCACACGATTGTTATTGTTTTGATAGTGCGCCCTCTAGTGGCAGGTCCTACAACCTGTACCTTTAAGTAAGGTTGAAGTAAAAGTTAACGCTGTTGCTTTGATATCACCTACTCTCTAATAATGTACACAAAGTATTTCTGCATGATGTATCATAGGATAGTTTTTACAAGCCAGTTATTATTGATAGTGATGCTATCACCCTTTAACTAGTCAACATTTATTGTGGAAAGTGATAATATAGCTAGTGGGTAAATGAGCACAGATGCTGTGTCTTTTTTATTTCTTTGGTGTTCATGGTTTAATTTAAGCTGCCTTCAGGTGTGACAAAGTGTATAAAAAACACATGAATAACTGAAGTCATGAAGTCATTGCTTCTAGTCACTAGGTTATATACAACCTTTAAAAATAGATGTAAAAATTGAGTTTAAAAATGTTTACATTTTTAAATCTTTGTTTATAACTTTTAAATGTATTAAATAATTATCTACATGAAATTTATTATTAAAATTTAAAATGTATTGTTAATTTTTTTTGTACTAAATTAAATGCTTTTTTTCTACTAATATTTTATTTACATTTATTCAATTATTTAATTTAATTTCCATCCATCCTTTTCTCAAACCACTAGGGTTGTGAGTTAATAAAATTTTAACACTTTCATACATGAATTAATAGAAATCACTACATGTCATTGCATGTATTGTCTGTTAATGAATATTGGTTCACTAACTTAATTAAGCATAAGCATTGAAGGAAACTGAACTTAACTTGGAAAATTGGAAGTGCACATTATGATTAATTAGATGTCGATAAAGTGTTATATTTATGGCGATATAATTGAAAATATTCCAGATTACATATGCTCTCTTGCTCTCCCCCAGTCTGATCTAACAGGGCACTGGGATCTCAACACACTCGATTCACTCCAGAGGAACCATCAGTCCTTCCGCATGCACCAAACCACCATCATAATCTTACTATTAAACCAAAATGACAGGGACACAAGCACACCTCCACATGCAAAACCACAGAAACACGGACCATGACTAAGAACACAGAATGAGTTAGACACTTTGGGCCAAGACAAAATAACAGACACAGTCAAACATGGCAGATCACAGCAAATGCTCCCTCTACCTTGCACTGCATCTTGCTCTCTGAGGGAATGGGGTCAGGAGGGAGGGGTTTGGCGGGAGGCGCGGGCCAATGCCCCGCTAACTGAAGAACCAAAAAGAGCAATAAAAACTGTATTGGTTTGTGCTTAACATCTACCAGAACACCCCTAAATGCATCTCTGTGTCTCACAGGCTTTGTGAGCAGCAATGACATTTACCTGAGCAGGTTTAATGACAGGATCGGGTGGAAGAGGTTTAGTTGGAGCAGCAGGCCTGTTTTGGACCTAACAATAAGACAGAAGTGTTGCAGAGGGGGTAGCAGAGAGGCAGTACATGCATGTTACAATAAGAAAAGTTAGCTGTTTTAGGCATGGCAATAAGCCAAGAATAACTGGCTTACGTTGTTATGTCAGCAGCGGAAGGAGACTCTGACAGGCATTTTTGAAGTATGTGTAGAAACAATAATTCATGCAGGGAAGATTCGACAGAGGAGCAATGTACGCGTCACATACAGAAAACAAAGCATTTGGCCTTTAGTTTTACTGCATCTAGCACATTTTTGGTCATTTATTTTGTGGATCGATGATAGAGTCAACCAGACCAAATTTGTTATCCAGGTGAAAGAGCAGGATCATGACTATAATCCAAACAATGTGTGTCAGCCTCAGTAGCTTTAACTGACCTTTCAACAGACATCTTTCACCAGGATTTTGCCTCTGTCCTAGTTAGTGATAAAGAAAAAATAATAGTCTACTACAGAGAACTACTTGATACATTCTAGGGTTGGATCCTAACCAGAATGTTCACTTTGATACGATACCAGATTCTGTTATCTCAGTATTAATATTATATCTGTACCTTTGGCAACAATTAAACAGATGAAATGAGACTAGGGCTGTCAATAGGGCTGTCAATTAACCTATTAACCTAACTTGTTTTACTAGTTTATAGCTTAAATATTTTGTAGTTTAGTTTAAGAAAAGAAAAAAAAAACTCAGAGTGTTTTTGTACTATTATTAAATTTTTTGATTTATAGATAAATTACAGAATTTACACTACCACACAAAATTTGGGGTCAGTAAGATTTTTTTCCAAATAAATGATTACAAATGTGATAAAGACTTAAATGGTTACAAAAGATTTCAGTAACACATTATAATAATATTCCGCCAGTTAATGTTAGTTAACTAATTTATTTACATGAATTAGACAAGAACAAGCTTTCGACAGCATTTATTAATCTTAGTTAATGTTAATTTCAGTATTTACTAATGCATTATTTAAATCAAAAGTTGTGCTTGTTAACATTGGTTAAGGCACTGTGACTTAGCATGAACTAACAATGAATAACTGTATTTTCATTAACTAGATAAATACAGTAATAAAGGTACTGTTCATGTTAATTAATACATTAACTAACTAATGAAACCTAAATGGAATTCTAAAGTATTACCAAGATTTCTTGTTTAAATCAATGCTGTTATTTTTTTTACTTTTAACTCAGCACTGATAATAATAAGACCTGATTATTGTAACACAACTATAGTATAATTTCTACTATGTCTATTTTTGATCAAATAAATATCTGTTCTTCTGTGGAGACTCTTAGGAGCCCCACACTGCATTCTAGCAGATCATGCTCCAGTAATAGTATCACTGAATGGGCCAGGTGCTCAGGAGCAGCAGCGTATTGACTGTACCTTGCTGATAGCCTGGGTGAGAGGGATGTCGCTCTGGTGGGGCCACTGGTACCTGAGCGGTTGCACCTGATCTCCATTTCGGGCATTTGCAAGCTCCACAGCAGGGGTCCTGCGAGGGAAATTACAATTTCTTCACAATATTGCACTCAAACTAATGTGACATGTTAATAAAAATTATTTGTTGCTGGTCATTGTTAGGTAAATTTATACCAATAATATCACAGGAAATTCAATGTTACAGAACAACAAGCATCTCATTATCTAAATCTATTTCAAATACATACTTTTGTTTTAAACTGTGTAAAAAAGACATCTAGCAGGGAGAAAATAGAAGAAACTCTGACTAATGCTGGAAGTTCTACAACGCACACAACCAGAAAGGAGCTTGTTAATGACAGCCAATGCTAAGCCAGTGATTTGACATTTGTATTTAATTGTCATTCAAAGCCCCTGCTGGTGAGAGAAAAAAATGTTCATCTACAGAAGTATAGTGACTGCTACCACTCTGGCTTGTTTTGCACAACAAACCGAAGCTCCACATTCACAGATACCTTTGGTTTTCCTCTTTCACACAGTATTCAATGTAGGCCACTGAGACACCACTGCACCATGGGTAAAAAACAGTAAAATTATATCATTAATCATTTATAATATGATCTATGTCTGTGATGAAGGATCTTACTTTTATCTGACATTAACATCTAAAGGTTGTAATATCTGTCTGGCTGGTGTATTTTTACAGTAGTCTATGTTTGTTCTCTTCTATTCTGACTTAAGTGAAGTTACGTGGTCTGATCATCTAGTTTAAAACATGTGTCAAACTCTTAGAAATTGACTCTTTGTATTTATGTCTGTTTAATATATATAAAAAAAAAAACTTTTGATACCATTTTCAAGAAATGTTTCCATTTAATGTGGTGTAACCATCATCTAAAAAAGTAAACGCATTAAATACCATTAATACAATGTCAAATATTAATAAGCAGTTGAATTTATATATTAAAATAATTTATTAATTATTTCTACATAATAAAAGATTACGCCAAACTACTAAATAAGTCATTTCTTTTTCATTCTTTTAAAGGCTTATAGTCAGAAATTAAAAACATGCTCATCAAATTTTAAGTCATTGCAAGCTTAAATAGCATTTTTAAATGTATTTTTAAATCACTTCTTTATTAAATCTCATGTTATTTGTCCACTGATGAAGTGTGATAAATTGCTTTAATAAAGTGTGTCATCTCTTAAGCCCTGTGTCCTTCTGTCTGTTTCTCTGTCTTACCGGCTCTGTCGGGACTTGTTGAAGGGAGTGTGGCCGAGGTACACAAGACCTCGTCGACAGCGGGGGAAACGGAGTGCGACGAACAGCAGTGAAACCGGTAACACAAACAGGAAAATGACCAGCAGAGCCACCTGTGCAGGATCTGAATCTGTATACAGACAAAACCAGGCTAAACACTACCACGCCAATGTAATCAATGTGATGCATTACTGAGCCCAAATTTCTAAAGTTCCATGTGAACCAGTTTGTGTGTGGTACCTTCGGGCTCTCGTGCAGGGCCGCTGTCCACACTGCCACCGGTTCCAGAGTATCTGCAGTCAGGAGGAGCCCAGCCTTCATCACAGTGACAGTTTTTATTACTGTTACAGACCTACACAAACAAAGAAAACAGAGAAAAATACTTGATTTGAAAAACTTAATAAAGTTAATAATAATAATAAAGTTTATAATTCTCTGAAGTTGCAGTGTGCGCTCCTTCCCTCCCCCCTCCTCACCCCATGGCCATTGCACTTCCTGCGGCATTCCTCAACACCAAACATGGCCACGTCCCGGCACTGTTGGTCTACACATGCCTGAGAATATAATGTTACAATGTTTTTTAAAAAGCATTTTTTTTTTCTCCAGGACTATAAATACATGTAAATAAAATATCTAATATTGTAAAATATGAATCTTTAAAATAACTATTTGAATATATGTTAAAATATAATTTCCTCCTGTGATGGCAAATTTGAATTTTCAGCAGCCGTTACTTCATTCTTCAATGTAACATGATCCTTTAAAATTGATTCTAATATGCTGATTTGGTGCTCAAGAAACCAATTATTATTTCTTATTATTATCAATGTTGAAAACCGTTGCTGCTTAATATTTTTGTGGAAACCATTTTTTTTAGGATTCTTTGATGATTAAAAAAATAACCAAACAGTAGTGTGTCAACTTTTATCCTGAGTAACCGATGAGCGCAGCCATGATGCATCCTAACTTTGTTTGGATGATCTTGTGTTCCGGCCTCCATAAAAATGAATGTTAAAACAGCTTAAAAGATTGACTGAATTAATTCAACTTTATCAATATAACTAAATACACTGAACAAAATTGTAAATGCAACACTTTTGTTTTTGCCACCATTTTTCATGAGCTGAACTCAAAGATCTAAGACATTTTCTATGTACACAAAAGGCCTATTTCTCTCAAATATTGTATATATAAGTAAAAATGAATAGCTACAATGGCTAGATGGTAAGAAAATCTCAAATGGAATTTACTAAAGACTCTGCATGATCAATTACGCTAAATGTATGGTAAAATTCACGTATTAAATAATTAACCTTCCTAAAAAGTACAAAGTACACATTTTCTGGACACTCACCTTGTTGGGCCCACAGGCTGTCCCCTGTGACACCATGGCTGGGTCGGAAACATCATCACCTAGATTAAAATAAGCGCCCCGGCAGGTAAAGTCACTCTGGTTCAGTTTGACTGTTGTGGTCAGAATCTCAGCGTTGGAGCCCAGCAGAGGACGTTCATTTCCACCCTGACACTGGATCCTACCACAGTGCACATCCCTAAGTAAAACAAAGAAAACAATCATATTTCCACCAGATCAAATGTAACTGGATGTAAACAATATTACAGCACAGTTTTTGCACGTTTTGTTGTAATTACCGGTATGCTTACACAGAATATGCGATATTGGATATTAAACATTTTAGGAAACAATCATGATTATGTGAGTGCTTGAAAATCATCAGATTCCAGGCTACATGTCCTCACCCTTTCAAACAGGGGATGTAGGAACCGTTGGACATCTGGCCACAGTTTCCATACTTATTGCCCTGCTTATTCACAGAGGAAAAGCAGATAGGTGGAGCATGGGTGGAGTCTTAGGGGGTGGAGAGAACAGAGAATCAATCGTGATAAATCTAGACTCTAGGTGAGAATCCTTAGATTCGTCATTGTGGAGCATGTTGCACTCACTCTGTCCCCAGAGCATTTGGCACTGCTCGTCCAGACTGGCACACGCGCCACTGTAGCAGTAGGAAGACCCGTCTTTGCATGACTCTCCGTTCTGCAGAAACACATTAGGAGGACAGTAAGGTGAAGTGCCAGTGCAGTACTCCGGTAAATCACACTCTCCCAACGGCTCCCGACACACCGACCCGGCCACACGCAACTGCAGGGAAAGAGATGGAGGAGATGTGGTGAGAAAGCGCCATTAGCAGTGCATATCTAAGTGTGTAAGCATATGCACCTTTACAAACCTTGCAGTTCTCACAGCAGATGCCATCAGAAGAGCACTGGGCCCCAGGAACCAGTTTACACGTGCTGGCATTGCAGCAAGGATCATTACATTCCTGAACACACACGCACGCATGTAGCAGATTACAGAGGCAAGAGCATATTACTACTTTTATTTGTTTTACAATCCTGATGTGTCAAAACGAAATTCGAAAAAAAAAAATAGAGAATTGCAAGATTTACAAACAATTCCCACCCCGAAATTAAGAAATTGATGAAAATTAGTTATTTTTATGTTCACAAAAAAAAAAAAAAAAACTTAAAAATGATGTCTGATTTTTTGGAATTGACAAAAAAAAAAAAAAATTTGTACAATCGTCTGAAGTCAGTTGAGTCAGCAATGTCAACTTTGCAACTTGTATATATATAGTATATATCATTTTGACTCATTTTTGACCCAGTATGGGTCATATGTTTTGTTCCATATAAGAAAGCAAGTCACACAGGTTTGGAAAAACATGAAGGTGAGCAAATGATGAGAGAATGTTCATTTTAGCTGAACTATCCAATTAAGCAGTTTTAAGCAGCCATTTTTGTCAGGAACCAGTAGTCAGAAGGCTTTTTCTTACCTCCAGCAGGCCGCAGTCACACTCCTCTCCTCTCTCTACATACAGGTTCCCGCAGCGCGGACCTCCCTGAAGACTCTCGGGCTGAGGCACGTTAAACAGACACATTCCACCACCGTGCAGTAGACTGAGAGAGAGATCCCGTTCGCTGCAGCTGCTGAAGAGCTGACCGGGCATAAACCTGCACAAGGGAGCATTTACTGCATACTGCACAATAAGTCACCAGCACTATATTATCAGAGAGTCACAAACACTCACCCAGTGGAGGGCTCCATGATGCAGCCCCCAAGCCGAGGCTCGTTCTGGCACTGGCAGCGCCTGTCGGCAGTATCGTGACTCATTCCCAGGTTGTGACCCAACTCGTGTGCCACCGTTGATGCTACACCTAACACACTCACCAGGTGATCCTATGGTGCAGGAAACACAGGTTAATACTAAAACAAGACTTTTTAGTGCATAGAGATGAAAGATTGCTCTCACCACATTCACTCCTCCTGACCGATCCTTTGAGCACATGGACGACTGAGATGCCATGCCAACTGTTGTCCCATCAAATGATTCACCCCTAAAAAGCATATCATGATTTATCATAATTGTTCAAATGTGATTAACTGGTGCCTATATTTTCCACAGTGCATCTGGTCCTACATGATGAGCTGTGCGTTGTCATGCCGTAATCGTGGTAGAAGGTCCCCGGTCCTCCAATCCAGGAAGCGGTTTAGAGTTTCAGTGGGATTCTTATCCACTTTAATTTTGTCCTGGTCACTCCAGATCTCCAGACCCACCAGAGCTACACGTACACTCAGTGGCCGGTAGAACTGGGACAGAGGGCCAGACAGAGATTTAGAAAGAACCCTAGGTTCACAATCTTACCGACCACAAAATTGTGATCAGTAGTGCACATTTAAAAATAAAACTTACCCAGTCTACTTGGTTTGCCACATCCAACATGCGGTAAATTATGGTTTTATTATTCTTCTGGTAATTCAGATACTGTGAGGAAGAAACAGAAAAAGAAGACAAAAGGATTCAAAACTGAAACCTTGAATATTTAGATATTTAGACTGTAAAGCAATTAAGAGTAGATGTGATGCAGTATATGTACCAGTAGATGGCATAAGTGTCTCACATCTCAATGTGACTGTGTGTGTGTGTGTGTGTGTGTGTGAGTGTCAGAGATAGAGATAGAGATATCGCTACTCTGTTACCTCTTTATGATCCACCACCAGCACCAGCTCAATATATTTGGTCTCTGAGAGAATGTCTCTCTTACTCTGTCACACAACAGCAGAAAAAGATCATGAGGAAAAAAAAATACACATACCTATAAACACCACACTAGTACATGCTCACCCTGTGTGTGTGTGGGACGATCTGAATGGGAGGAATAGAGGTATGTGACACTCCACAGTCTCTAGACTTCGACGTTTGTGAATCTGTAGGGTAGATCCCGTGCATCCATCCTTCTTCCATTTCTCCGCTTCCTTCCTCTTCTCTGTCATGCTTTTCTTCCTCAGGACGCAGCTCAAAGCTCATTGTGGCGTTAATGACTATCACTCCCCTGCAGAGAGAAAAAGAAGTGTTATTACTAACACCATAACTAACACAGACTGAACATCATGTTAACACACAGCACTCATTGATGGTGTTAAAGGGACAATAAGTAACTTTTTAGGTATTTTATTATCTAAAATCAATATTTTTTTTCATAAATATGCCCTCAATGGTGTACAAATACCTATGCCAATGTTTAAACTAATCCTTGTAAATGAAGAATTTATTATCTTTATATACATGGGACGGGTAGGTCGACGGAGGCTTCCATGTAGTTCCGCCATCTTGCAAAACTATAATAGCAGAGAGGGACAAAAAGTACTAAGCCAACGCGTTTCCACAACGCGTTTTCGGTCAGAGCCAGAAACGCAGGTGCAGAGCAGTGAGAGGCGCTTGAAACTGCACCGGCAAGTTTAAAAGTCTGGATTGCATTCTTATTATGGACCATACATATGCCGCGCCACAGGAGAAGAAAAAAATTTTTTATATCTAACAATGCACATAATTCAGAAAATATAACGAATAAAGAAGACATAACTACTAATTACAATATTTCATGTTTTCCACAGTCAGTAATTCATACTGTAACATTCGTTTGTTAGTTGTCATGTTGCAGTTTGTTTGAAATAACACACCTGTTCACCTGAAGGAAAACTCGACGAAGTGCTATTAGAAGACATCCTGTCAAAGCTTTTTGGTACATATCGCCTACCGTAAACGCGCATTTGAAAAAGCGAGGCGCTGGAGAGCAAAATTAGTTTGAATGCAAAATACAATTTCACCACTAGATGGGAGTAATTCCTACTCACTGTCCCTTTAAGAAATACAGACTCCTTTCTCATATTTCACTAGTGTTCACTATGTCAGCCATTTTAATTGAGTTGTTTTGCGTTGGTAGTGTTTGATCCTCAGATGTTCAGTGTATGATGGCCAGTTTTCCTTTGTCACTTTTTTCAAAGTCGGTAAGTGTTTGACGCCTAGTGTTTGTAAAATTACCGTAACCCAGAGCAGGAGTTGAGTGCCACACGGGACTGAGGGAAACCCTGCACTGAACCATGATAGTAACAATGCATCTGTCAAAGAAACATATTTTATGTTAAGTTGCTTTAATAATCTGCAACATTCCAAAAGGTACTGTGAAATAAATGTGCCCTAGTGTACAAAGGACTCATCTCACCACTGGGTTCTCCTTCATGGACACCCCAGTTCCGTTTGGCAGGTAGTAGAACACGTTAGGCGGCTTTGGCAAAAGAGCTCTGCAATCAGACCAATGTTCAAATATGATGATTTACGTAACTTCAGTAGATGCTGATGATGAGTATACACACAGGAAATTACTTACTTGTTTTTCTCTAGGTCCAAGATATACATGCTGCTTCCCACTTGTAAACCACACTGCAATCTGTCTGGGTGACCATTCTGGAGAGAATGAGAGAGACAGATTTCATGTTATAAAGAGATTATTTGAATAGTTAATTTGTTATATACGGAGATATAACAAGGCCTATTTATGAGCCCTCCTGCTCCACCTCAGCAAATGTTACAAATGTGACCCTGGACCACAAAACTAGTCTTAAGTAGCATGGGTATATTAGTAGCAATAGCCAAAAAAAACATTGAATGTGTCAAAATTATATATTTTCTTTTATGCCAAAAATCATTATGATATTGTCAGCCTTTTTGGCTGAAGCTATTTACACTAACAACGTGTGATTTGGCTAGGTAACACTATAAAAGACTCCAATGGGACAGAAGGTAAAATGTTTGACATCTTCATTTGCGCTTGACCTGGGTTCGAATGTGCCATTTTCAAATTTCAAATTGCATCAAAAAAGCATTTATTTAATTAATAATATAATCAAAAAGTTGAAAATAAAGTATTGGGTAGGGTTAGGATAGGATAGGTGTAGGGTAGGGCTTTATTGTCCCAATTTGCACCCTCAGATTTCAGATTTTTAAATAGTTGTATCTCGGCCAGATACTGTCAAACCATAGATCTGAAAAGATGAAAGCTTGGCCAGAGGAAAAGATGGGTTCTCTGAGAGGATAAAATAGCTTCATTTTAGAGGGTAACTGGGCTATAAACCAACTTCCCCTTTTTGAGCCTTTCTCTCATCTCACTTCCCATTCTAAGCACCTTTTCCTGCCATTCTATCACATCCCTTTGGCACACACACATTCAGCAGCCTGATGAAAAAGTGAAATCCCACTCAACTTCCTGTTTTATGGCTGCTGCTGTTTCCTGCTTTTCTCTTCAATGTGCTAATAGGAACAGCTTACTTTATTGACCCCTCCTTTTCTCAGCCAATAAAAGGAGGTGTATCTGACCCCTCTCTGTACCAGCCATTCTCTTTTCCTGCTAATCAAAGCAAAAAAAAAAAAAAAAAAAAAAAAAAAACAGATAGATAGATTCAAAAATATTTTTATTCTATGGTAGTATACTGTTGAGTGTTGACCCACAGTCCAAATTACAAACAAATGACTTTTATAACCAGGTTCATTTTACTGAATCAAAAACGTGCAGAGCAACCACGTAGCCCAATTCACGAACAAACATTGTTTAAATTACTCAAAAACTCATCTACTTATTAAAAAGCAATTGAACTAGCTTCAGTTAAGTCTAATTTTTATTTTATTTTAAATTGCAATGTACGAAGTCAAAGGGTTCTATAAAAATTTATAGAAATAACTGAGAATTTCTTTCATATGTAAGCAAAATTTTACACATTAGACTGAAATACTCAAAAGACCCAGAATCCAATTCAATCGTGAATCTGTGAATTGAGTTGTGAATCTGAATTAAATTCAGGACATCAGCACATGTGTATTGATAGACAGTCCTAATCCCAATAATTATGTTTCTTTTTCGAATCTAACATTAAATTGCTGTTGGCAAGTATTTAAAGGCTGCATCTCCTACAACATTAGCTTAAACCAATACACAAACAGCTGTTTGGTTACTGTCTACATTACAAGGTACAAATGTTGATTTCATGTCTCAAGTACTGTGTTCTTGTAGCTCAAGTGGTAAAGCGTTGCTTAAGCAAGCGCAAGGTTGGGGGTTCATATCCCAGGGAACAAATGTTATGAAAAATTGTTAGCCTGAATGCAATGTAAGACGCTTTGGATAAAAGCGTCTGCTAAATGCATAAATTTAATTTAAATTTAAGTAACATTACGAGATGTCAGACTTCTCACAGCTCTCAGTACTCATCCAGTTTCTTGCCAAAGCTTTAAATGTTCTTAGATATTGTGGAGCTGCTGAAAAGATTCATCAAAAGGTCATGAAACTGACATCACAAGAGCATCACTCTCTAAACCACATCCGCTGTCATTTACCATGCTGAACAACACACCCATACAAACACTTTCTCCCAAGATCCAACCTCTGGGCTGCTCACAAAATCTGAAGCCCACATTCAACCATCAGATACTGCTCCAGCATTGTTCGGGTTTCCTAGAAAACCACAGGCATCTATTTGTGGGCTATACGTTTATTGCTATCAGATGGTTTTGGTGAGTGCCTTTCCTATGAACTCCTGGGAACAGACTGCAGTTTACTGGGAATGGGTGGATCGCTTGTCTCTGAACAACCAGGGCCAAGTCAAACTAGTGACAGAGGCAAAGATGAATCCATTTCTTCATATCTGAGTCCTGACTCATTTTTCTCTCTAATTTATTTGACTGTAACACATTCCACAAACTTTCTTTAGTGGAAAGAATTTTGTGGAAAGATTGCCCAACGCATTGGCCAATCTGTTCTCCTCTTTCTCTTTCTGTTATTGCCTTCTGATCTGATCTCACTTTTTTTCTCCCCCTCTTTATAAGCCTCTCTTTTTCAGTCTGAATTAATGTCCCTGAGCACATGCTGTATGCAGCGCGCTGACCTCAGCAGCTGATGAATGCTGGGTGGGGTACTTTTACTGAGGCTAGCTGAGGGTGAGGAAGAAAAAGAGCATACGAGAATGGGAGTATGGGTGGAGGATGAGAATTGGACCAGAATGCATGGTTTGCCTGTGCCTTAACCACAGCCCATGTGAGACCTTCTTGGTTCATACAGTCAGTAAATTGGTTAAATGGGTGATTCATAAGTTTTGGTGATTCACTGAAAAAAAACTAGCTTATAAGAGAGACTTTGTGAAAATGCGTGAAACCAAAAATTATTGAGTCATTTTGTTTCGTAATTTTTTTTATTGAATCTGGTACCTAGCCCTAGTAGCCACTATATTTATTGTGGTTAAAGTAAATAATATGACTCCCCAGGTTAAACTCTATTAGAAGATTTCTTATGGAATGACACTCAGAAAATAGCCTTACTGCATGACAGAAAAATACAAGTCTGTGCTCTGTAAACCAATTTGTTTGGCCAATCACAGCATTCTGAGGCAGTCTTTGTCAATCATTTTGAAGGCTGCCCACAGAATTCACCCAAAAATGAAAACTCTGTCATCATTAACTAACCCTTATGTTGATTCAAACCTGAATTACATTCTTTCTTCTTATGTTTAAAATCAACTTCCACAGTATGCACAAAAAAGACAAATAAATCTTTAGAACAACACATGGTTGAGTAAATGATAAGCTGTATAAGCAATTTTCAATTTTTAATTCGAGATGAATACTCTCTCCGATCGACATATTAATATAATTTGAGTTCCAGTTAGTGGGTGGTGGATAGCTTGAGGGCAACTGTTTGTAATCAAAAGATTTGCAGGTACACAAAGTGTTGGGAAGATTACTTTGGAAATGTAATAGGTTACAGAATTCAAGTTACCTTATTTAAAATGTAAAGTAGTTTAACTATTACAATTACTTTATTAATGTAACTGATAAAATTTCTAAATTCTCTGATTCTAAATTTCTAACAAAAGTTTTTGAAACACAGCAGAATTCCGTCAATTTACTGAGACAGTTGGGGGGGGGGGGGGGTTGAGTGATCTGAGTGTGTGTGTGCCTCCTCTCTGTGTCATTGCTGGAGGTCTCGAAGCGGGCGAAGAAGGTGTTGAGGTCATCTGGTAGGCTGTCTGAGGAGCTGATAGTAGTGCTCATGTTGGTCCTGTAGTCTGTGATGTGATGTGATGCATGCCTTGCCACATGATCCGCCCAGTGTCAGCATTAGAGTAGATTCTAGAAACTGTCCAGCTTCACTCTGTACTGTCTTTTAGCCACTGCAATGTTTTTTCTCAGTCTGTACTTTGCAGCTTTGTACTCTTGTTGCCTGATTTAAATGTAAATTTGACGTACAGTACCAGACTGTTTATCCAGGGCTTCTGATTGGGGAACTTCCAGACTTGTATGGTGGGTACGATGTTATCAAAAACCCATACTCGGAATTCGTGCTCTGCATTTAACCCATCCAAAGTGCACACACACAGCAGTGAACACACACACACACACTGTGATCACATACCCGGTGCAGTGGGCAGCTATTTATGCTGCTGTGTCCAGGGAGCATATGGGGGTTCAAGAGCACCTCAGTCTGGTATTGAAGGTGGAGAGAGGCACACACTGGAATGAGTGCAGTACATTCACACCCCCCACCTAAAATTCCTGCTGGCCCGAGACGCGAACTCGCAACCTTTGGATTACAAGTCCAACTCTCTAACCATTAGGCCACAACTTCCCTCAAATTCCCTCTTCACTAGAGCTAATGTACCCAGTAATCTTTAACATTTTCTTAACTGTAATTTAATTAGACATTTTTTCTCAGTAACTATAACTGATCAAGGTTACATTTATTTTGTAATAAAATAACTCTTTTACATGCAACTAGTTACTCTCCAACACTGGGAACCACACACACACATATAAACATAAAAACACACACCCAAGCCATCACCTGCCTTTCCTCTCCATGGCAAAACAGGCTAAAAACAAACCATCGTTGTCTGATTCAACCAGGCAGAGGGCCTGCTTTACTGGGCATGACAAAATAAATGAGTCAGCATGTAACCTAGTGAGCATTTTCCATATCACTGTTAAGAGAAGTGATAAAGAAAAGAAAGAAATTATGAGACTTAAAGGTCAATTTAAAGGTCAAGTGAGGGAGGTGGGCTTGGTGTCCATATCTGTCCTGTCCTGGAGGGAGAATGTACTGTAGGTGTGTGTTGACATATTCAGCTGGAAACTTCCTGACATAAAGTATGATCTGAGAGGAGAGGAACTAGAGGCAACATTAAGGGGACGGACACTTCCTGTGCAGCTGAGAGCAACTCTGAAGTCATGTCCTGCTAAATTCCCCCATTCCACACACACACACACACACACATTTTTATTACTAGCTCCAGTGAAGAGGAATGTTATCCAGACAGGCATGAAATGTTAGTCAATGTTGTTTTAATGATTAATTATTACTGTTATTAGACGGTGCAACAACTCACCTGTAAAACATCACTCAGACTTCTCCTAACTCCATCAACAACAGCAAACGGCCTTGTCTTCGCCAGAGGCTTCTGTTCTCTTCTCTGACTTGTGACTGTAGGAGATTTAGGAAAATTATATTTATATGTTCATAGGTTTTATTATTGTAATAAGTAAATATATAGAATTTTATACAAAAACAAACAAAAAAATTAAACTTTTAATTTATTATGATAGCTTATGTTATAATTTCAAAAGCCTGATTCCCCTACAAAACTGTTGCAGTACTTATTTCAGATTGTGGGTCAGAATGAAAGAAGGATTAATCTGTTCAACTGAGTAAAGTTTTGTAAGTGCAACCCAAATACTAGGGTAATCAATTGTTATTTCTTTGACTAATATTAACAAAAATCTCCCTGCATGTCAAACAAGATGAAACTAACAGACATTCCATCTCTATCTATTAAGATTCCACTACTATTTAATGGGATTTATTGTGAACCTATCAATAACAAAGAGTTAAAGTTGTGCTGATGAAATCTTGTGAGTGTTTCTGTAATAATGTATGTTCATCTCAGAGTATTACAACAGTTTTGCTCAAGTGCACACTCATACACCTAACAGTATCACTGTAAGTAATAACCACTATAAAGACTAGCGGTGTTGTGGGGGCATATTTAAAGCATAGTATCCCATACCATTGTGAGAGGAGTTAGTTATCCGTGTGAAGCTGCTGTCATCCCTGTTTAAGGTCAGAGTGAGGGACCCCCTGAACATCAGGAGCGGGGTGCCTTCAAACAGAAGAACAGTGAAGAGAGTTCGCCAAAAACACCTGAACAACTGATGATGGTGCTTCATGGTCCAGCAACGCACTGACTGGTCTAATCTTTGAATTCAAATGGAGTAGCGGATCAGTGCACTTCTTAGAAACAGTCCCGTGAACACGGCCCGCGGTCAGACGATCTGTCACACGTGAACGCGCACCTGGCCATTCACCTGCTGCTGGACGCCAAGCTGCAGTCCGTTCTGAAAGCGTGTTCTCGGCCCAACGTAGGTTCTGTCAGGGCGAACCGACATCCTGCTGAAAACCTCAGTTCTGCCCCAACAATAATAGTGGCTAGCCTACTGTATTGCGCTCGTTTCGTCTTGCGATACAGAGGAATCGCATGTGATAATAAGCTCGTAGAATAAGCTTTCTCGGTAGAGTGCGCAATCCGTCCGCTCGCCGGTGTTATCCCGAGGCAGTATAATCGCATTTCTCAGTGTGTCCAACCACATAGGGTTTCCTCTTTCGAGTTAACTCTTTGCTGTCCGGTCGTGTTCAAATCCTTGTCAGAATGAATAGGTTAGGCTACGCTACGCATTCGTTTAGCTGGAACAATAAAGAAAGCTCGTAGATGGCGTAGCCTACTAGGCATTAATTATAACGATTAAAGCAGGGATGGGGATGTACTAAAGGACACCAAAACTGAATTGGGAAGGTCTGAAAATATGCAAGAATATGTACAACATATAGGGTTTATGGTAAACTGACAAATGTGGGACACCTAAGCTTCAGTGCGTTTATTTCTTCTTTTACAATATTAAAGTGAACATGATGGTTGCTGAATTTAAGCAGGGGTGCCAAGTTATTGAAATCACTTGACTTTCTGCCAATTATTTCAGAAATGTGGCCAAGAAAATAATCAAACAGGAAGTACCTTTTGTAGAGGCATAGGATTTAGAGAAAATAACGTTAAGCATTTAAATCTGTTATAAATAAAACTATGTTCTAAATTGTTATCAAAAATATATTTGTGATGAATTTATACATCAAATTTAGCAATAATATTGTGAAAATGTGTTACGAATATTTTCTATTTGATGCAATCTTTGTCATCCCCACTTTAGGAAAAGATGTTTTAAAAGTGGGACAGCATGTTATGACTAATGGGGAACAGTCAAATATGTTATGCTATTCAATTGATAAAATGTGCATTAAGAATGTTAAATGCCATACGTTTAAATTTGAAAATTTGGGGCTTATAATGCAGCAATATTATTTGTTTTAAGATCCAGATGAACAATTTAGCAACAAGAGGACAATGGGATCTTGGACCCTGATGGGTTTTACATTTTGCTGAGTGTTTTACTTGGCATTAACCCTGAGGAAGGCGATTGTTGTGCATTTACTGCTACAGCTGGAGAGGTGCAGCCACTGAGGAATTGTTTGATTGTTCTTGTTTGCTTGTCAGATAGATAATCTCCCACACACACACAAACACACACACAGAATAAATAAATAAATATACAAATTAAATAATAATAATAATAGTAATAATAATAAAAACAGAGGGAGTACTTCCAAATGAATCTATTCAGGTTCTCAACTTGGACTGCATCCGAAATTGCATACTTTAAATAGGTAATCCTCCTCATGCCGGCACAGGCCCATGGAGAGTGCTGCAAAACTAATGCTATTATCCTTTAAAACCCTCTTATCTTATTAGTACTCTACCCGCACATACACTAGAGAACACATATTTCACTCATTATGTGTGGAAAAGTATCCAACTTGTACACTGCACGCTGTGTCTTAGACACATTGAACTTGCTGAATCAGAATATCAGCTAAAATCGTGACCAAACAGATTATATTGCATAAGCGATTTTCTTCTACCCTTGGACTAATCACACATGTTCTTCAGAACTTAGCCTAGAACCCAAAGACACCGTGTTCAAGCTGTCAAAGTTTCCACTATTTTGTTATGGAAAAACCTTATTATCTTACACTAACTCATTTAAAACACAAGTGAGCAGGCTGGATCATATCTCACATAAAAAAATTAAAATTAAATAAAAATTAAAATTAAAACATTTATTTTAATAGGAGAACTGACTGTAAACAAAAATAAATGTCATCAGAGGAAGTAGTTTTGCCTGTAATTGTGCTTTTTGTTTGTTTCAGTTATGCTAGTAGAGACCTTTAGCATTTGTTCAAGCCTTCCAGCGCCAAGAGTACAACGGCAAAACAACAGCCTGAGCAATAATAAATATTCTCCTGCTGGGAGAATTCTTTTTGTGAAATGTCTTTGTTAAATGCGCTGACTATGAAAAGTGCCAGTTATTTTAATTTAGTTTTATACCAAATTGCATTATGAGAAAAACCCTTTAACCTACAGCTTAGGGACCTCATACCAGACCTGATTCGGGACAATATGATGAAGTTTCCTTTAATAAATGAAAGAAATTTTTTTTTTTTAGTAAATAGACAATACTGAAACAAAAAAAAAACATTTAGCACAAATGTTTTTGTGGGAATTACCTGAAAGCCATACACAAATTACATTACTGCAAGTGCAACAGTTATTATTCCTATATCTGTTTAGTTAAGTAATACAAAACGTGATCAGCATTAGAAAGCAACAGCACATGCAGAACAATGACTCATTTAAGCTCCTTAGCCAAAGAAAGCATAAGGAGCTGCTGATATGACAGACCAATATTGTTAATGATAAACACTGCCAGGAGTACTAGCTTCTGTCTCTTGATCCAAACAAACCATCCATCAGCAGTAAGTAATTCATAAGGTGCTGGGCCCCTTAGAAGGATGTCACTGTAGGGTTGCTAAACAGGATGGGACTGTTCGACAAAAAGACCGGAATGTGTCAGTAGAAATGGTACCTTTGGGAAGTAGATGGCAGTGAAGACCCTGCACAGATGATTGGTGTATACCTGCAGGCAGCACCTGACGCACATCAGTAAAAGAGGGATGAAGATCCACAAGTCGTTTGACTAGCTCAGAGCATGTGGCTGGGGTAAACATTATATACACACATGAACACACACACACACACACACAAGGAAGAACGAAAATTATTTGTGTAAAAAGTAGATGCAAGAAGGACTATGCAACAGATGCAAGGAAAATACCCATTGGAATTCAGTAAGTATCATAATGACAGTCACTTTAAGATAGATTTTAGATGAAGAATATTCTAACATTTAAGATTTTTAAAGTGTATTCTTAAAATTATACAGTAAAAAAAAAAAATAGTTTTTTAGTTAAATGTTTTATGAATTTGAAAGAAGTATGCCAGAAAAACTTATTTTTATTTTAATATATTTTAAAATTGTAATTTATCCCTGTGATGGCAAAGCTGAATTTTCAGCAGCCATTACTCGAGTCCAGTCAGTATCACACAATTCTTCAGAAATCTTTTAAATAATATATATATATATTTTTTTTTTGTGGAGACCATGATTTTTGTATGAATATATTATATGGTCAATGTAGTGCATCCTTGCTGATGATAAAATATTCCTGACCTCAAACCTATGAATTTTACAACACAAATAACTTATTAATTGATCAGGTTACATTGCAAGTAAGCATAATACAATAAGCTATGTATGTATGTTGTCTGGCATATGTGCTGTCATGTTAAGGTTATAAATAGTCCTCTCATCAGCCGACTGCATCTGTACTGCCCTGTGGTGACCAGTATAGACCAATTTAGACCTATCTGGATGAGACACACAGAAACAATCAGAACTTTGAGTTTAACTCTGATCAGATTAAATAGACGACTTGACCAAATACGTCTCTTGGCCTCAGAAGAGTCACTCATAGAACCCTGCAAATAAGGAATTCAGTGTCTGACAGAGTACATTCACAATCTCTCATACTGAAGTTGGAGAACTCTCTATGATTTCAGGATGTTAGGAAGAAACCTGAAATTTATGAAATGGCATTTTGAAAGAAAATGAGACGAGTTTGAAAGTGCTGTGTTACATGGGCTGCAACAACAAACAAAGAAAGACCTTGAATGATCATAGAGATCTGGGACCTAGCGGTACAATATTATATTGATATCTGGGTCATGATACAATAACATATTTGATGTATATCATTCCAGCTGTGGTGCACTGAGTTTATTTTCTTCCAGATCTTTGTTTCTCTTTCATCTGCACAGGCCTTCTGTGTCTGTGCAGTTATTCTTAGCCTGTACTGAGTTTGGAATTTGCCCTGAATAAAATTCAAACTCCTTTTCCCAAAAGCATTCATGTTAAATTTAACTAAAAAATATAGATTCTTGCAGTGAGAATATTAAAAGTCGAATAGTAAATAACCTATGGAAGTTACTGGATTGCACATCAAGATTGGAGGAGGTCTTGAAGGCACCACTGGATGTTTTCTGCAGAAGTCTGGCTAACATCTCCACCAATTACTATCTAATAACCTACAGATAGAGAGATGAAAAGAGAAAATATACATCAAATGAATGTACAAACACTCTAATTCACATAGGTATGTCAATGCTTTTAATCCTGAAGCAAAACATTGCTCAAGCATATACGCAAGTGTGTATGTGGCCTCACTAGTAAGTATGTGGTGTTTGTGGTCTTCAAATGAGGTCAAGGATGTTACAGGATTCTATCAACGGCAAGCACAACAGAGCCAGAAATGAAACCTGCAGGGTCTTAATATTATTTCCATTATATTTTATTGACATTTTCTATACAAAATTACATACAAAAAAAAAATCTTATGTATATCATTGCTTACAATATATTGTATAATTTGAACTATCCAGGAAATACACTATCAGAATAAAAAAAAAAGTGAACTGTACCCTTGTACAAAAGTGCACCTTTATAGGAGTAACTTCATCCCTTGAGGGCAGTAGGGCGCATATAGCACAACAACGCTAATGGAAGGAGTGAGAACTTACGGGATGAAAACAGTGATGAAAGTGAATGAGAGAAGGATTGATTGTTTTCTTCTGAAACACATGGCTCATCTCCTTCGAGAAATCCAGGAGGATTTCCACTCCAAACACTGATTGCTGCTCCAATTTCTTCAAAACCAACAAAAAGAATTTTTTTTTTTAAACAAACAAACATCAGATTTTTATTCTTCTACATTAATAATGAGAGGTTTTGCTGTACCTTTTGCTGTGAATAAACCTTCTCAGTGAAGAACTGTAATAAATCTAAAAATGAGTCTCCACTATATGCAGACTCCACATGTTCTATAATCTCTCTCTGCCTGTGAAAAAGGAGAAAAATCATTTCACCTCTGGAGAATTTTTTTATAAAATACTGATTTAGAGGTATGAAAGTTACTTTCTGGATGAACAGTATTTTTCATCTTCTGTCTAAATATTATATGATTGCGAATTTAACCTTAAATACATTGTATCTCTAGGTTTTTGATAAAAAATGGACATGAACAACCTATGCTACAAGATTTTATCATGGCTGCAGCATCAGGGGCAATTTTAATATTGTACTACAAATACAACTGCCCCCGAGCCACATGGCCCAGTGTAATCACCTTGTTTGTCTGTGTTGACATATTTTTTCTGTCAGAAAATGAGCATATTTAAATGTAAAACTACATTTAAAAATTGTTAGGGTTACACATCAAACAATGTGTTTTTTATGTTTAAAAAAAATAAAATGAATATTACTTCCACATGATCTCATTGAGTTTTTCTGTTAATATATCGGTATTTTACCATGTCATTAAAGTTTGGTTAAAGACTGTTCTTGACTCATCAGCTGATTAAAATACTTGAGTAAAATATATTTAATATAATATTACATTAAAATATATTTACATAATTTAAATTAGTTACCAATAGAAAAATACTTTTATCTAAAACAATTTGAAACATATATATATTATATGTTATTAAGGAAAATGAAAAATTTTTTACAATCGCCCCCAGTCTCCCATAATACTACACAAATATTCCCAGACTTTCAGTTAACTAAAACTTGACTACAAGAAAAATAGGTTCGAAACTAAAAAGGAAATTTAACGGAGTACAAACATTACAAAAATAGACAAAATGAACATTAGTGTCAGGACTCTGTCAGCATTCTCCACGTCACCTTGCAGTGTGTGATCTGCAGGTCTATGTTACAGGCCATGGAGGAGGCCACATCCTGCACATAACACTGGATGTTTGCAATGGGGTCTGATGGAAAGAGCACAGGTGATGAGTCAACTAAAAAAGGATCATGACTGTGCAAGTTTCTGATATCTGTGCTTTGTATTGCCATTGTTAAAGAGTTTAATATTCCTGTATATGTTCCTAAAGTTTACATTGGTAAAGTCCATGCAGCACATAAACCATCAAGAATGTCTGTCCTTGCGAACCAATCATAGGAAACATCAGGAGGATGGAGCAGCGGAACAGTGAAGAAAACATGCTTCAAAAAGTACATAGACCTGCATAAACAGACAATACAGCAAAGATAACCATAATGTATGTGTGTATGCTTGAAGCAGAATACTTCTACAACAAATAATATACATAAAAAAATAAATAAATAAATTAAACAACAAAATTACATAATAGATGGCACCATTATAAGGGTCAATTGGTTTACTTTCTGCAGTGTACTTACCCACAAACACACATCCAACAAAAACAAGATGTACTGTTGTCATGGAAATATTTTGCATGATATTTTGCATGTAAGTCTGAAAATCTGTCCTTAAAAACACACTAAGACAAGATCAGCATCCCATGTTAGTTTTATGATTATAATATAATGTTGGTTATATAATTAAATAATTTATATACACTACCATTCAAAAATGTACTTTTAATCGGTAAGGACTTATTGAATTATGAAAAATGACAGTGAAAACATTTATAAAGTTAAAAATGATTTCTAGTGAATGCTGTTCTTTTGAACTTTCTATCAAAGAATCCTGACAAGATGTATCACGTTTCCCCACAAAAATAGTAATAAATAAATAAATAAATAAATAATAATAATAATAATAACAATTAACCAGCACAGTTTTCAACATCCATAATAATATTATTAATAATATTAGAATTAATAAATAATAAAGTATACATGATCACGTGACTCTTTGAAGACTGGAGTAATGACTACTGAAAATCTTGTTATGGCATTGCAAGAACAAATTACATTTTAAAATATATAAAAATAAAAAAAATAAAAAAATTTACCAAATAAAAATAATTTTGGTGAGCATAAAAGACTTTCAAATCCATTTTTTTTACTTTCACAATTTTTAAAAAGATTATCTACAATCTAACCCTAGTGTACAGCAGATTTAGTCAGCACTCAGAGCTCCAAATACAGCGCCTGTGAAATGTCGAACCACAGGAAACTCTGACAGTGGCCCCAACAGGAACTTATGGACCCCAGGTGGCAGAAACTGCAAATTCACAAAAAGTCACAACTGATATGCACTACGGATACTTCTGTAGATTGATATGTTTTCTAAAAAATGTAACATAAACACACTTGAGTGGGGTAATTTAGTTTGGGTTCCTCATAGACACTCCATTGCTGGTTTCTTCCACCCTGCAAAAGGTAGCAGTTTTAAAGGATGCAACCATGAGTGAGTTAAAAAGTGACATTACATACAGCCAAGTATGGTGATCCATACTCAGAATCCGTGCTCTGCATTTAACCTATCCAATGTGTGCACACACACAGCAGTGAACACACATATACCGTGAACACACAACCGGAGCAGTGGGCAGCCATTTACGCTGCGGCGCCCAGGGAGCAGTTTGGGGTTCGGTGCCTTGTTCAAGGACATATCAGTCATGGTATTGCCGGCCCAAGACTCAAACCCACAACCTTAGGGTTAGGAATCAAACTCTCTAACCACTAGGCATGATTTCCCCAACAAAGAACAAAGACTATAGAATACCCTTAACATGACTTTGTTTTCAGTCAGGGGTAAACCTTTCCCCTTCTTTTCATCATCTGTACCTTGGTTATCCAAGGCCCAGACAGTGTGATCTGCGGTGCAGAACTTGCCATCAGTCAACATCATGTTCAAGATATCAACAACACACCTCTTTTAAAAACACCAACATCTGCTCAAAGGGAGTAGAGGAATTATTCTGAAATTCACATCATAATGACTTAAAGGGATAGTCTACAAATCAATATAATTCAGTATATTAAATAAATATCAAATATTTAGATACACACAAATAGATCTATTTTCTTTCCAATTGAATTATAAATCTTTTAAGATCTATGGGAATTACGGGTAAGTAATCAAGGTCTTCTGTTTTACATTAAAATTACAGCAGTGTTGTACATACGTCTGTTTCGAAATCCTGAAAACATCTTTGTTTAGTGGCCCTGAATAAGAAAAAAACAGATGGTGAGGAAGGCATACTCAGTGGCAAGCCGAGCACAAAACTTAATCGGAGCTCTGACGGAATCTGTGCGGCATGTCGGTGAGTGAATCAACCGGTCAGGCTTCCAGGAATGATATTGTCTGGGCAAACCCGCCTATGGTCTTTCATTTATTTACTGGGGTTGGAAGTTTATGCCTGTTTGAAGTCCCTGTGTTTCCTTTTCAGCGAATATTGGATGAAGTGCGTAATGACAAGCTGGGTGTACCATATCAGAAGTGCACTAGGCTCTTGCTGATGAGCCCCATGAGAACTGCATGGAGCTGATCTCTGTGTTTTCGGTCCTCCACCGCCTCCTGGATGGATTTCAGTCTCTCTGTGGGCTCGCACGCTGTGCATCTCTGGTATATGATTAGTCCCTTGAAAGCCCTATCATTACACTCTTATAAGAAACCTTATAGTCACAACGCAATGATTTCTCACTGTAATTTACAGTATCCTGTTTATTTTCTGCGTCACAGTGGTTTGGTTTTATTATATTTGGTACATTATGTCTATTCTGCCTTTGCAGAATTATTTCCTTTTAACCTAATTACTCTTCATCTCCATGCTCGATAGTTTAATGATGATATTTGCTCCTGTGGGAACAGTTTTTCACATTTAAGTACCCTAAATGTTACAGTGTGAAGAGGGGTGATCGTGTTCCCATGTGTATGTATCTTGCACATTCCTCAACAAGATGATCGTGATCTGACAGCAAATGTAAACATGAACTCTGTAGCTACAGAATCAGCATTAAAATAATTGATTACGGCGTTATGGAGCAGAACTCTGCAGTTCAGCATAATGCGCGTCTGAATAATGAACTGAAATCTGCAAAATTATTAGTTTGCACAGATGTTGTTTTTTAATTAATGCTTATTGTTTGATTTAATGGACTTTTCCGGCAGTGGGACAGCTGTTCTGCATCTTACCATCATATATTGCTGACCACATGAAGAATGCTTTGGCTTTTCATAAAGTACTGCTCCTCTGAGATTCCTACTTTAAACAGTACTGAGTGATTCTTACCTCTATCAAAACTTATTTAGTTACTCTGAAAGAAGCTTATTGTTTAGTTATTGCCATTTTGCTGTTGTTACCCCTAGCAACCAATGCAGCATTTGATCGAAGGAATATAAAAGGCAAACCTCCAACAACTTTGACCTGTTTCTAAACAACAGTCAGTCCATGCAAGATGCTTCTCGGGAGATCATGGAGGAGCTGGGACAAAATTATTCATAACATTAATATAAATTGATAAGGAATTGAATAAGGATTTTTGAGCCATTGGTTCTCTCCTTTTGTTTAGGAAACTTGTAAAAAAAAAAATCCATAATAATAATGATAATAAATATTACTGTTAATATATTTTGTTAATATATTCAGAACAGTTTTACTCCTCAAGGTTGGCCTACAGATTGACAAAATGCCCAAACAGCTCTATTGTGTAAAAGTGTTTTTTATGCATTTGTGAACAGGGCCATTCTGTACAAAAATCAGTAGCTTCATAATGATACCTTTGAAGACATGTACATAACTGACCAGTTTACTGAGCTGGACAGGAAGTGCTCCAGACAGGACAAAGCAGCTGTACTTCCCCTCAGCCACAGAGAAACTCTCACCTACATCGGGCCCTGTAAGTGTAGACTTTAATGATGTGTGCATGTGTCCGTTAGCAGATAGATGGTGTGGGGGGAAGGGTCAAGAGGAAGGAAGAAAGGAAGGAGTGTTCATTTAGAACATTTAGATAAGTGAAACAGAGCCGAAAGAGGCTGAGAGGTCCAAAAATGTGGAGGAGGACCCTGAACTGAGAGAGGAGAGATTAACAAGGAAAGATGAGAAAAAGTTCAAAAGGGAAAGGTCAACAACTACCAGAGAACAGGAAAAGTGCTTCACACTCAGAGAGACAACATGTCAGAAGGTCAAACTGCTGTAGTAATCTGCACTAAAAGCTGTGACACCAAAAATTGCATGTTTGCAACATTTTTACATTAAAATAGTAATATGTCAATGGTTTGCTTAATTTCTATATATTTGCTATCCATCTAGCATGTTCTACCATATAATATATATACATTGGTTGCAGTACAAATGATCAGGTGATCAGTTTGGATCAGGTTATGCCACAGATGTCTTTAGGGGCATTGCAGCCTCATTTGACATCCTGCAAAAAGGAAGCATCACTGTGCTAAGCAAGAAATGTCTCATGAAGCCTTTGGGGCCTGACGACACGAGATACCTGCTTATTGGTAAAACGACAACACAAGTACCATTAGACATTTGTACAAAAAACATTTGTGCTCTCAGTCTAGGTGTCTATTGTTTTACAGTGCCTTCTAGTGGTCAAAGCTGGAACATCAGATGGCACGTTCCACAGCCACAAGCACAAATACTAATACAAATTCACTAATGTGCTAATGATGTCTGTCAACTCAAAGTGTATTTAAGATAATTGCACTGAAACCTTAACTAGAATTCAACTACTGTTGTTCAAATAAATAAAAATTATTTTAGTTTTTAGCTTTTTTATGTTTTATGTATTCATTTTTTTACATTGTACAACTGCACTAGTTATTGTAACTCAATGACAGCAAAAACAATAGATATATGCAAACATTTAACTTTCATTTGGTTATATGTTTGGCCTTTGTGTTCCCTCCAATCAAATGTCTTTTTTTTTACTTGACTCTTTTTTTTTATTGCTGGAGGCTACGTCAAACGTTTACTGAGGTTTGGGTGTGGCAGGTACCATCCTGAAAGAGAGAAACTAAGAAAACAAAAGATTCATTCATTCAAAAGATTCATAAATGTACATTTATTCAGCAAGGACAAATTAAAGTGATCATATTACATTGTTACAAAATAATATATTTCAAATAAATGCTGTTATCTATTAGGTATTATCTAAAAGTAAAATTTTAAAACACTTTCTCAGGGAATATTTCAATTTCTCCCCAGAAATAATTTAACTAAAAATTAAATGAAAAGTCATGGGGGAAAGTAAATGAATACACACACTTCCTCATATTTTTGCAGCCTACCAGGTGATGCCACCATAGCCAGGCTCCTGGATATTGTGCATGTCCTGTGGGAAAGTGTAAGAAACGGGAGGTCATGATGATGAAGTGCATATCTGCCCTACCCTTCGCTGCAAATGTTGGTTTACATGCTTTAGAGAAAGGACTGTATTTCAGATCATCTATAACTGGCAAAAAGAAACAAACTGTTAGACCAACCTGCTGGACAAAATGATTTCCTTTAACAGACCATTACTGCTCGCTGTGCTTCACATTGATGGGGAAGCTCTGTGCTATCTGTATCTGTATGCACCCTCACATTCCACGAGGACCAAGAGCTGTATGACACAAGACAGAACAATGATAGACACTTTATAAAACATTTTTGGAATGAATACAAGTTAAGCTCTATCGACAACATCTGTGGTAGTAATACCAACAAAGGCACTGTCACTGTAAGCACACTTTTTTCAACGAGGACGAAACAGACTAGTTTGTGGAATCAGCAGCTTTTATTTAACCTTGCATATTCTTTTCATTCTGATCATTATTCTGATTAGCTTTTATATTTCCATTTGGAAAATGTATCTATGTATCTGAAAAAAGTTCTACACGTAAATACTTACATGTGTGAGTTTCAGAGACTCCAGTGATGAGGAGCAAGCCAGTTTATGGGAGATCACTAATCACCTTAACCTGGCCAGAGCATAGAGAGGAAGAGTAATGATCAGGCCTTCAGTTTAGTCACATATTCTTGAGTTAAACAGATGCACAGGGCATCTTTCAAACTAGCAGTATTTACCTTGTGTTTAAAAAAATGTATGCATGTCTGTTTCAGTATTTCAGTGTATTCAGGATCATTCTATATGGATCAACAACATCAAAATGTCGAGGTTAATAACAGAGTTAAAGACCAAAGCTGCATGCTTTCACAGGTTCTTGTTGACTATAAATCTGTAATGTTACGCCAGGTGGAGGAGGAGGCTATGTGTGTGTTTTTTTCATACATGATGAAACTACAAAAAATGTTCAAATGTTATCTCATGTAATCTCATCACATCTGTCAGAATGCGGTTTGTCCTAGTTACACTGTGTTTACATGGACATGGTTGTCGGAGGAATGTTGAGTATGAGCTGCTTTTTCTTAACCGTAAAACAAATATTCAAACTATTTCCTTCTCTTCCCCACCATCCCCCCTTTTTTTACTTTAAACTAACGAGTACCATTCAATCTCTGTCTGTTACGCAAATTAACACATTCCGTACATTACATATTCCTTTATAAACTCTCAATACTATAAAAGCGTGGACAGCACCCGCGTGCACGTGAAGAGTGGGCGGGTCGGAGGCGCGAGGCACCGCTGGTCAGGTGATGAAATACCGTCACTTCACTTCACCTGCTCTAGTTTCCGCATGGGACGAGACAAGCCCAATGGCCACACAGGTAAGCTTTTATTTTTGTTGCATTTAAATAGTTTATGTTTTCGATTCGTATACTTACAAGATCCACTTCTAGCTATGTTTCACCAATATATTTAATTTTTTCGTCATAATTTCCCTTCGATATTGTAAGTGCAGAAAATGTATTAAATGTATTTACTATGATCAAAATCGACTTATTTGTATTCTTAATTTGGTCAATGTGGACTTATGGAAGTCGTGCAAAACCAAAATAATTAAAATAAAAGATTTTACTTTTTATTTAGCTTTTTTTGTTGTTTGTTTTTCTCTGACCAACGCCCAAGGTAGATGTCAGTCATGCTAAACAGTCCAGCACAGGAATGTATTCTAAGAGAAGCATAGATAGGGGTAGTAACAGGTCTCTACAGCTCCCAGCTGATAAACTGAGGATTTCATGAGGAATGCAACAAAGCCTCGCCGTTATATGTTGAAGGGTGGTTTCTGTCAGTGAGAGATGTGCTTGAGTCTGAAACTATTCTCACTCTGTAGTACACAGATCTAGAATTGGCCATAAACACCTTGGTCACAAACTTCCATTCAGCATCTCCTACTAATGCTGACTCGCTCACAGCCCAGGAGTTCCAGAGCATGATCTCCAAAGAGCTGCCCACCATGGTGAAGGTAAGCCAGAACCTCCAATCCAATCGTGACACCACTTATTTCAATCTCTCAAAACCTATTATAATATCAACCTAAAAGCTACATTGCCATAATCAGCAATGGTTTACTTCTCAGCAAACATAGAACATTCTCAGAATTTGGCAAAAACTTAAAACTTTTAGAACATATTGTTGTTAGTTGGATTGATGCCACTTTGTCTGGACAGACCAAAATAAAATCATCAGTATTTTTCAGAAAGTTTCCCACACCCCCTATTCTCTTCCAGACAGCAGGGGACCAGGAAGGACTCAACAAACTCCTGACGGACCTGAATGTGGAAGAGGGGAAGGGTGTCGCATTCAAGGACTTTTGGCAGTTGGTTGATTCTCTGGCCAATGCTCAGTTTGGTTTGCTGAGCAAAGAGAAACAAGTCAAATGTGTGAAATGTAGTCTGATGTAAAACCGGCTCTGAGCAAACAAGACCGATCAACATTACATAGGTGTCCACCACAGCCCTGAGAAAACGCATCAGATCAGCAGCTTCTATTTCCCATCACCCTCTGTAATACTGTACATGTCACTCTATTGAATTCTTTGGTATATTCGCTGGGGTCTTATAATAATTAAGTGTTGTTACAGTACTTCCTGAAAAAATACCCAACAAGCCCTTATGACACAGCCTGTGAGTAATCTCTTTCATCTGTGCAACCTGAGCCACACCTGCCTGGCCAGTACGAGCTAGTGGCTAATTTACTTCCTCATTTGTTCTGGTGCTGCAGGTTTTTATATTATAGTGTCACTTTCAACCTGCCCAAACTTTTTTTTTCTACTTTTTTACATGCATATAAAACTGGAAATTCTTTATTATGTGTTTGATGTGACAACTGTGATCATATGTGATACAACTGTGGGCCACAAGTCTGTTTGTGCGGACTGACATGCATTGCAAAAGAGATAATGTGAGCAAAATATATTGTAGAGAGAAATAGAGATGTGACGCCACATATTCTGTACTGTAGTTAACTTAGTGGTAACAAAATGTAATTATCTGTGTTGATACTATTAAATATGTGTTAAAAGGTTTCTCAGTCTGAATTATCTTTGAAGTTTACAGGTGTAATGAAAGTGCTCTGAAAATTGATGGAGAGGGTCTTTATTGATGTACTTAATATTTAAAACTTATGTTCAAATGTCCAAACTAAAATGTCCTAAGACCAATTAAAATACTTCAATATATATATAAAAAAAGCATTAAGGTGAAGCTTAATGATTATTTAAATTGAGTGATATTAAAAATCTTAATAACAAACCATTCTTTGTTCGTGTTAAACCGTAGATATACAAAATAAAATGGTGGAGTAAAGTATAGTAATGAGGATAATTTTAAATGCCGTAATAAGTTGTGATGTAGGGAATACAGTTTCGGAGTCTAAACCTCTACTTTATTCAACTGAGAATCTCAGCAAATGTTTATGGCACCATTTTTTTATTATTATTTCTTTTATTTTATTGTTTCTGATGCTGACATGAAGTGTATGTGTTTTTGCCTCAAACAGAAATTGTATTATTTATTTTATTATTAAAGATGTAGGCCTATATAATAAAAAGAGGCTAATTTCAGTATAGTTTTTACATAACACAACATGAAGGTTTAACTTTAAACTTCAAACATAAAAAGACATAAAAAAGATGCCATGGAGACAAAAGCATCTTTTGCTGGATGCTGATGCAACTAATGATGGGTTGTCATTAATCACCTTATGCTAAGAGAAGAGTACAGATAGTTTATTGTTCTTTAAATGTGGAACACCTTGGTTCTCTCCTGTTTGTTGCTCCTCATTCATTTGTTAGATCCATTTATATTCACTATTTAACCACTGGTTGGTCAAGTCAGCTTGATTTAGCACATTTTTGTGTTCTCCTTTGGACTCTGGATGATATACAAGAGCTCTGAGCATATGATAACTTTTCTGGTCAAACTAGTTGAAAGATAATGGTGGTTTAGTTCCTTGGTATAAATGCAATATTAAAACCATTTCTAGTTTCACTTTCACTTCCTCCATTTTCTTATTTTTACATTTTTAACTGACTGTCAGGATCTTCTAAAAGTGTGCACAGAAAAGAGTAAGAACGTACACGTTGTCTCATTAAACTACATACCTGTAACTGATGAAATAGTATATTTGTCCTAAATAAAATATTTTAAGAAGTTACTTGTATGTTTGTGTAATCTATTCTGCCACGTTTGAGAGCCAGGTGCATTTTGAAATCCTCAAGGCCAAACTGACTGTGCAGGCCTTATGGCCTTCATGACTGCACTTATGAATAGAGAATAGAGAAGGAAGAACCAGAGATGGGAGATGCTAGTCCATTAGCTGGAGGCAAAACAATGGGATAACTGGAAGCGGCCAATACAAACCAGCACGGAGTCATCTGTGCAAGAGCAGCCCTTAACTTTAATTAGCAATACTTGGTGGTATTGCTTACTTAAAGGATATGTAAATATGTGTACTGCCTTAGGCTAAGCCAGACTTGTCACAGCACTTACATATTAATGCGCTTTGTTGGTTTTGATTACTTCTGTTGTTCTCATTTGTAAATCGCTTTGTATAAATTGCCTGATAAATGATTAAATGTAAATTTAAATAACAGTTGTTATTATAGTTGTATATATACACACACACACAAACACACACTATAAGAAAAATTGTAAGAATATTTATAATAGTATAGTAACCAACAGTACCACCTTGTGGATGATTTTCACGAAATATTAAGCTCAATACTGAGATACACAAGATATGACAAGATCTGTGCCCCTGGTTAGTGGTGCATGTGGGAAGATGAAGAAAATCAATACTGTAAGGATCCACCCGCCAGCCCAAAAAGCGGAATCCAGCAGCCTGGTCGAAGGTCTAATGCATATTCGGTTACTTGCACTTCTGAATTTATCAGGATTTAGTGTTCATTTTAGCCTAGCTCTGTGTTCAGTCTGACCCCAATTTCACATGATCATTAAATTTGGGCAATATTTCTACCACAGATATCGACTGTTTATTAATTTAGATATTTGAGTATTCTGGAAATCCCATACTTTCAATTATTTGTTCACTGGGGACCAGGTATATCATAGGAATTACACTCAGCTGAAAGTGAACCCACTCGTCAGTTCTAAACTTACTCAGAGGATGCAGAGTAGTTATAATACCTTTAAGTGAGCTACAACCTGCATGCTCAAAACAAAAATTTATTTTTCCCTATAACCCCGAGAGCTACATCGTGTTAATTCAGCGACATTCAGAAATCTGAAGCCCCTAATGGTGTTCCCCATGGTTCATCCATTGTTGCTGCAGTATGATCTGTCCTGAACGCAGATTTACGGAAATACCACTACAAATTAATTTACTTGAAAAATTATTTCAGATGAGATCAAATCAAATATAACAATTTTAAATTAACTAGCTTAGTAGTAGCACAAACAAACAACTATACAGTGCTCTATAGGCACAATGTGTTTAATACAGTTACATTTTTTAATCATACCTGACAGCAGAGAGAAAGACAGCAGAGTTCTGGTGCAGAGCTCCAGAGACTCTCACAATGCATGAGGGTTTTTCCATATTGTTTTGTCACTTCCTTTAAATCCTCAGACCAGACAACAAAGAAATCTTCAAATCAGTTGTAAAAACATAAAAAGTCATTTTGGTTCTTTAGGTTCCCGTGGTCACATCAGGGTCAAGCCGGGCTGGAGTTAAACATTCTCAAAGACCCCTAAAGTTGAACACACCCACTTCTTAGCAGAACACAATTCTTCCAATGTTCTCAATCTTTCTTATAATACAAGTGACTACTGTGAAATTGAGACAAATTTACCAATAGCACAGAGACCTTTAAAATGATACTAAACATGAAGTGTAAAAAAGAACATATTCATAAGATATAACATGGCATATGGATATTCTTGCTTTTGGTTGAGAAGAGTGAGAGTCAGAGGCATGGAGGTGAGAGGAGAGGAAGATGGAGGAAGGAGGTCGTAAATTAGCAAGACGATAGGTGTTGTTTACTCATTGAAGATCTCTTTTCCAGATCAGTTTTATTGTTTTATTGCATGGCAGCATGGTATCTGTTTTCTGTGAGTTCCTGAGTTTTGGCTTGAGGAATACATTTCATAAGGATATAATTTCACTCCTTTCAATACAAACATACCTTCAGTGACTGGACCCCTAAAAAGATTAAGAAGTAATGCATTCTTCAGCCGCTGCCTGCATTCGTAAAGTAGACCTGATACCCAACCTAGAAACACATCTTCAATACTGATTATTAATCAATACCATATTGATTGAATAATACTGCATCATATTTAAAAAAAACAAGACTTAAAGAAATTGTTTACCAAAAATGAATATTTGCTGAAAATAGCATTTGCGCATTATCAGTGGATCATTTGAATGTGAATGGGTACCGTCTGAATGAACATTCAAACAGCTGATAAAAACATCACAGTAATCCATTCAACTCCAGCACCACTTACAACTGAAAACAGACAAAAAACTATTTTATTTATTTTGATGTGAAAGGACAACAAGGTTATATATGGCAATATATGGTTAAAACACCCTAGTCATGGATTTGTTACTTAGAAACATGCAGCTTTTCACTTCAAGTCTTTGGCACATTACTATTCATTTTCAGCAATATTCAGTATTCACAAATCATTTTATATTGACTACTCCAGAAGATCCTTTAGTGAGCAACTGATGTAATACTACATTTCTCCAAATCTGTTCCAGTGAAGAAACAAACTAACCTACAACTTGGATGGCCTGGGGGTGAGTACATTTTCAGCAAATTTTCATTTGTGGGTGAACTAAACAAGAACAACAACAAGTGAGTCTTCTATGTCAAGAACTTGTATCAAAACACTTTAGATTTTCTGCAATTACCTGTCCCTAAATGCATTACACATTCACTTAAGAATTAGTTTCTCATATTAGTTTCTAATCAATGCACTCCCTCAAAGACAAGTTGGCACACAGATGTATCTCTTCATGGAAATCCATCCACTCCTTCCAGGACATAAATAAACCAGATTCCACTCCACAAGGCTTGTACAAGGCTACAAATATATATGATTCCTCAGGTATTCTATTTCACTGTGGAGCATGCTTGAATATTCATAAGTCTACCCTATTGTGGGTGTGTCCTTCTGACAAGTAAAAGCATTGGAAATGTTAGTACGAATTCCTTATATCACAGATTTATGGAGTTTGTACCATTTTATATAGATTTAGAATATTAACTTTATGTATTTTTTTTGTGCGCTGTTTTTTTTTTTTTTTTTTTTTTTAAGTACAAAAAACTTCTTAAGTGACAAACATTTCAAGGTTAATTTCCACTATATGAGGAACTAATGAATTTTCGAACAGTTCGGCTCATTGAACCGGTTCAAAAAGCCGATTCATCGGTTCCTGGCGTCATCAAGCTGATATTGCTTGCACATTTCTTCTCTAAAACAACTAATTAAAATAAAGTAATTTGTGTTAACACATATTGAAAAATTCTAATAAAAAGTTATTTGTGTGAATGCACATCTGATTGTTGCCTTTCGTTCACTCAAGTTTATGATGTCAGTGGTCAGTTTATTTTGCGGATACGACTGACCAGTAGCTATTGACTAACCTACAACTTACGTTTCCTAAAAAGTTTCGCACCTAATGCACACATTACAGACACTGATGAACAATCGCGGATATGTTCTAGATGTCTAAACTATAAAGAAAGAATAAACCTGTCTTATAAATGCCTTGATTTCGCTTACACAACTTAAAATATGATCTGTAAGCAGAATAAACCGTGTTAAGGTTTTTCATGTTTTAATAAAAATTCTGGGCTTTTTAATACAACGATTCTTAAACATATCTCCAGTAGCCTATGTTTGTTTTGTTTGTTATAAGAAACTTATCAGGCTCGTTCAGGTTTCGGTGATACACACGCAGTGAAACTCACTCGTCAGAATCCTCGGCAAATTTCGACAGTTGGTTAAACTCAGAGCCATTTCTCATTCGGTTATTTTCGTGTCGGACTTGCTACTTCGGCTGTGCGTCCTGCGTCATCGACCCGGAACTAAAGTTCGGTTTGTGAATCGGTTCAATTGAACGATTCGTTGAAGAACCGAACATTACTATTAGGAACGACACAATCATCGGCTAACCGTTAGCTCCACTAATGCTTCATAAAATAATAAGCGTTACGCGTCGATTTCCCTGTGTGGCATATAAAGAGACATTTCGTCTGCGGTTACACCTCTGATTACATTATTTTTTTCTTAAGAAACAGATGTTTACCCCTCACCAAACGGGGCGTCCAGCTTCGCCTCACCCGGTTTTACAAAGTGTTTACGGACGCTGCGCTGTTTGTAAAGTACACCTAAACTCTTCTGCAGACCCCAGACTTCTGCCTTGCCTGCATATAGTTTGCAATTCGTGCCTTACGAAGATCTGCACAGATGGAGCCACACGAGGTGAGAACTCGCTTTGTACAATTCAGTTTGACTGGTTTCAATGGGCCGCTCGCTAAAGTCCAACTCGTTACGTGGCGTTGTTTAAAACGTCGAAATAGGCTCTCATGGGTTTAAATGACTCTGTAACATTAGCCCCGACGATTATTTACATAAGGGGTCTTGAAGTTATTGTCCGGGGTCAGGTTGTGTTTTCCATTGGGGGCCAGATGAACAGTTACAACTAGCTCTTATATAAATATATATAAAAAACATATTATTTACATAGTAGACAATAATTTTAAAAACAATATTTCAGTGAAATTTGTAACGTTTAATCACTTTTTATGAATGCACAGTAATGATCTTAAAAAAAAAAAAACACGCAGCTCACTGATGTATTTCCTATCGATACAGGAAGTTTCGACGATACATTTCTTTTTTTCTTTTTAAGTGGCCACTTCACAATCCCTGAAAAATAGAAACGCTGCGTTACTTTGACGTTTCTTTGTTGTCATGTTTACATAGGGAATATATAATTGCTATTATAATTCCTAATATATATTGCTTTCAATAAAACCAAATGCAAGCACATGTAATTTTGATTATATTTTATTAACAAGGTTCATTTACATGTTGCATATAATTTGCATTAACATTAAAGATACCACAGTTCATAATTTTGCTGAAAGAAATGTGATTTGTTCAAATCATTTCAATTTGGTTGATAAAACTGTCAAGCAAACAAGGTGTAGTATAAAAATATTTACCAACTCTTGTAACAATTTATAATAACTTTAATAAACCATTAAAATATATATATATAACTCTTAATGGATCATTAGTTAATAAATATTCAAAGAGTTAGAAATGTGAGATAAGAAGCTTGTTAATGTTTGTTAATAAACTTACTAAACATTAGATGATGTTCAAACAAATCTTTCTGGACGGGTCTTTTAGGACACTTTTTTGTCATCGAGATAACGTTCATAAAGGTATTAATGATTAGTAAACATTAATAAACATTTGCAAAAAATGATATTTCCATTTTAGATTGGGTAGGGCAAAAATATGAACAATTAATTAATAGATTATGTGTAAATAGAGGTCTACTCTACAAAAAAAAAGACAAACGAAACACAGATCATATGAACTGAAAGTTTAAAAACATTTTGTATTCCAATTTGCATTAAAAAAATCATATGTTAGTCATAAGGTAATGATTAGTAAGTTCATTATTAAACATTGACAAGAACATTATCTCATATTTCTAGCTATGTGAATATATTAACTAATGATCTGTTAAGCATTATATAATGTTTGTTAATGACTTATAAATGAAAGTTATTATAAAGTGTTACCGTGTGTCTGAGGCTTTTTTTTCTTTCTTTCTTTCTTTCTTTCTAGATTGTCCATTATGTGCACAGTCCTTTTGCTTGTCTGAGGTCACAGAATGTGCCATTTTTGAAGACACGTCCAACAATAACAAGATTCCCAAGGTAAGAGTGCACAGATTATGGAGAAAGTTTTGAAAAAAATGGTACATTCAGTTCACTCCCTACTCAATCGGCAGAAGATTTTGCCAAGTCATATAAAGGGTCATTCACACAAAGAACGATAAAGACCCTTAAGCCCGTAAAGTGCATATTGCAGGTTAGAGACCCACTGAGCCAATGTATAGAAAAATTATGTAGAACTAGGTACCTAGATTTAGTTTAAAATACACTTATAAATTTGCTACTTGATGCTTCTGAAGTTCTTTTGTGAAATTCTTTTTTACTTCTGCATCTGAAAATGGCCAAAACAGAAGTGGCGTAACAGGAGGGCTGTCAGTTTAAATAAGAGAAGAACAATGGCTCCCAATGACAGTTCGGACACTGAGGAAATAGTAAATGTTTATTCATACTCCTATAACAGACCACAGCCATACAATTATGAGCCTGCTGTCCGGGCAAAAGAGCAGGGACATCCCAGGAATATTCTAATAATAATTCACGTTTATCCATGCCATTGATCCTGGTGACCAAGAACTCAACTACGAATAATATTGCTAAGAGGGCTTTTTGTCCACGCAAAGAGAGAGAATTGAGACATCGAGAGAGAATTCCTACATAATTGTTCTATACGTAGAATCACTCTGTCTCTAACCTGCAATATGCACTTTAAACTTGTCCAAAGAATTCCAGCACTTACATAAAGGATGAATTTCCTCTTTGTCTTCCATTGTTAATCTTAATGCAAAATATTAATTTCATCTTTTCAGTGTGCCGGGTGTGAAGAGAGTGAGGTTAGTGGATGGTGTGTCCAGTGTGAGGAGGCGCTGTGTTTGGACTGTACTTCTGCTCATCATAGGGTAAAAGTGACCCGTGACCATGAAGTCACACCCAAAAAACCACCCACAGGTTAGACTCAAAGTCCCTGCACATTTCAGACTAACACTGCTGTTGTGGTGCAAATGCATCTGTAAAATTAAAGTCAGACCACTCAATTGTTTAAATGATCAAATCAAATTTATTTGCCTGTAATCGTGATCCAGGGTAGTTACAACCAAAACATACCTCAGAGAAAAACATAGAATTTATTCAATATAATCATGCAAATTCGTTTAGCATTGAACAAAGGCTTTCAGAGTAGATTAAAATGAACAAAATTAATCATGCATAAGCAGTGACATTGATACACATAGAGAAAATAATATTTTCTGTTACACTATGAACTTCTGTGCTTCTGTGCCTTACATCTGTTCTGTTCTGTTGTTTGTATGGTTCAGGTTGGATACAGAGAAGACCCTGTCCCTCACACACTCAGGAGAGCTTGAGGTTCTTCTGTCTTGTTTGTGAAGAGCTCACCTGTAAGGACTGTCAGCTGATCACTCATAGGGGCCACAGGTATAGTCCATATTGACCCACTCAGATCAGCGCATGTGATACTATAGGTGCATTTTTTGCGTTTTGGATTATTGGTTAAATAATTTGCTTAGCTGTTAAACTTTGTGATATTTGGAGGAGTTAGACCAAAACTATTTAATATATTTCGATTTTCCTCCCCAACAATACTTTATCACAGTCTCTTTGCCCGTGTTTTTACATGTCCATCTATGTGTCAGTTTTGTGCAGCAGGAGGAAGCTGTGGGATCTCAGAGACAGCAGCTGCAGAGTTTGTTGGACTCCATCAAACATCAGAAAGATACAGTCATCAGCAGCCTGCTGCTCCTAGAGGCAAGGTAACTGAATGGAGCCATGTAGACTTGCATCTTATCTTGGTAAAATCTACAGTAAACCATTTAAATCACTGGTTCTCAATTCCAGTCCTGGGGACCCCCTACTCTGAAACACTCTTGTTTCATTTAACATTCTTGATTCAGATCGTCAGTTTAGAGAGAGATTCATTGGACTGAGCTAAGTGTGTCAGATAAGACAGAGAGTGTGCAGAACAGTGGATCCCCAAAGCTGGAATTGAGATTAATGAACAGTCTGTCAATAACAAACTAGACATACTGTTAAAAGTCTTTCTCAAAGGTCACATCCTTGTTTCACTCATAGTTCCTAAAGGGATTTTAGTGTTTCACAATTTGAGTTGAATTACTGAAATAAATGAACTTTTCCGCCACATTCTAATTTATTGAGATGCATCTATTTGTTAAAACGATTTGTAATCAAGTAACTTAATGTTAATAAGATCAGTAAATTAATGTATTATCGACATATTGGCTTGAAAACAAAGAAAAAAAAACAAAGCCAGTCAAAGAGACAAAATTAGATTTTTTCATTTCACATTGCAATATTAACAATGGACATGAAGACAGATCTTTTTACAGCTTTTTCGACTTTAGATGGTGTATTTGAGGCTTGGGTTGGCAAAGGACATAAGATTTTATCAAATGAGTGGTGATAATGAGATGAAGACTTTTAAAAAACAAAACTAAAATATGCATGGTATAGGTATAGGAAATGATATACAAATAAGACGTTATTAAAAAGATGAAATGAAACAAAAAGAAGATAAATATTGTTTATAATCAAAGTTTAAAATGTTCTAAAGTATATAATTTAATAGGGTGAATAAATAAAATATTTAAAGAATTTAAAACTAAGAGTTTCCGTAATTATTCCACTTATACTACGGTAACTACACCTCATGACATCGATCAGATGATATATTTAAAGGGACCCGTCTGGTTTTTGTTCTTAAATCGCTATTGTGAGTAGGATTATTTCTTTAGCATCTCATCCAGTGCCTCTCTTCCTAGTTCCAAAACATTATTTTAAAGCTGGTAATGGAGGCTTGAGCCGTTGATTGAATTCTTATGCAGTTATTAATGAAGTTATTAGAAAGAAAGCGATTGGCCTTTAAGTTGCTACACTATTTAGGTGATAAAATCGCCAGGGCATCTTTTTGTGCAAACTGCGTGACCGTTTTGACTGTTAACTATGTGAAGTGATATGGAACTGTAATGCGGTCACAATATTCTTTTCAGACTGTCATAGCTCACTAAATATTGCAGGACAGTAGCAGTTTCTAACAGATGTGCTTGCAACCAAAGTTGCATTATAATGGTTTTGCTTTGCAGACATTTGCTTTTCCTCAACAACACAATAATTACACACATCTCCCTCTTGTGTGTAATTATTGTGTTGTTGAGAATATTTTTGTCTTTGTTAGATTGAAGGAAATTGAACGAATTAAAGTAGCAGCAAAGAAGATGTTGACACAGGTAGTCCACTCCATTTATCAGACTCTGGTTCTGAAAGCGACACAGATGTTGAAGCTGATAGAGGTAAGCATTTAGAACTCAATAATCCTCATTTACATGCAGTACATGATTTTTATATTTATAGTTTTGATTGGTTACACTCATATAGGCAAATAATTTCCCTAGACTGCTTCATAAGACTGATTTAGTTATAGTATACATTTGTTCCAAATCCTTTTATGAATGTTGTTAGATGTACTTTTGACCTTCCTAGCTTAGAGCCAAATACATTTAAACTTTTTGGATTTCAGTGTAAGCATATCACTGTTAAGAATATGAAACAGGAATTAAGCAAAACAAATAAAAGCAGCATTCAAATTTCATACTAATTGAAAGGTTTGTATTGGAGCACATTCTCTAAACTCTCCATCAAAGAATTTCCATCACATCATGAAAACGATCCTTTACTCTTTCTGTGCAAAAGATTCTGAGCTACAATAAAGGCTGAGGTTTGGTATCAAAGTTCAAACTCTTATGAGAAAGACAAGAAAAGTACTAACTCTCCCTGAGAAACACCCATATACTTTAGCATTATCTGAAAGTGCTCAGCCTTTCCTTTGAATGACTTCCTTGTTATTTATCTGTAAAACAGTTAGCCTGTAACTGTTGATAATTTTTTTTAATGTTTGATATTAAGGCTGTATTTGCGGAGGAGGTGGGGTGTTTGTTGGAGAAGAAGACATCTCTGAACAGGTTGGAAGGCTGTCAGGAGTATATAGCAGCTTTTATTGACAAGATCCTATGCACAGAGGGCCACTGCCTCCTGGTCCACGCAAAAAGGGTAAGCTGTTCTGTTTTTTTGCTTATTGCTTGTATATCATATACATATCATAATACATTGTATTACATAATACATTCATACTGATTATGTAAAAGACCCCCCCCCCCCCCCAAGATTTATTTGTATATTCATATTTTTCATGTGTCGTTACTCTATTTGTGACTAAAACTTGAATTCATTCAGATCCTAAATGTTTGTTTAGCCCCCTGCCATATGTTTTGTGTTTCTAACTCAGATTGAGACCCAGGGGAAAAAGCTTCTGTCCCAGAAGGCAAACGCCCCCGAGACCATGATTGAACTGCACCTTCAGATTCAGAATGAGCTCTGCCAGCACATTATGAAATTTGGTAAAATAAAACTTGCCACTTTTTTATTAGAAAAATGCATCTTCGTTTTATAAAAATCTATGAATCTAACATCTTTTTCTTTCTTAATTATCTTTTTTGCCCAGGATTTTTGAGGATTAGAAAGGTTCATGTCCCATTTACCACTCAGAGAACTGATTCCACTCAGTTAGACTCTGTGTCTGGGAAAAGCTCAAATCCTAATTCTCCTATAACTGCTGATTTTCATCCTGCACCCAGATCCTCAAGTGTAGATGCACAGGTTCCTGGTGAATGGATTTTCAACAGCTCTGCACTGCGTCCCTGTGCCTCCTCTAGGACTGTGCAAATGAACCAGTCCCTTCATAGAGTGCTTGATCCATCTCAACCCAGCCAGCCATCTCATTCTAACCAGGCCCACTCTGCATGTAACAGTGTTGCCTCATCCCAACCGAATCAATCTAAACGTTCCTCTTCAGACCTTCATAGTTCATCTTCCTCACCATCTGTCCAAGTCCAGTCTCATGAAGTCATGCCTCAGCAATCCAAACATGCTTACAGTCCCTCACTGAACCCATATTTTCCTCAGTCTGCTTCTAAACCTCACATTCATTATTCTCCGTCTGTTTATTCTCAGCCTCTTCTTCCACTCATGAGCTGCACAGCATCTCAAATAAACAATAACTCTGAGTCAGCCAAACGTGGGAAGGCTGATTGCCCCACCATGCAGGTCTCTCAAACACACTTACTCACCCGCCCATTACCAGTCAACAATCAAACACCTGTAACAACTCATCCAATACCAGTCAACAATCAAACACCTGTAACAACTCATCCAATACCAGTCAACAACCAAACACTCACACCAACTCATCCAATACAAACCAACAACCAAATACCTGTACCAACTCATACAGCACCCATCAACAACCAAACACCCATACAAATTCACCCTATGCCATCCAGCAACCAAACACCTATACTAACTCATCAAACATCAGCCAACAACCAAACACTCATGCCAACTCATCCAATGCTAGCAAACAGCCAAACACCCCTACAAACTCATCAAACAGCAGTCAACAACCAAAAACAACCAATTTCAGTCAACAACCAAACACCCATACTAACTCATCCAGTACCACCCAACAACCAAATGCCTGTATTAATTCAACCAATGCCAGCCAACAACCAATCAACCATACTAACCCATTCTTTACCAATTTGCAACCAAGCACTCATACTGACCCATCCAATACAAACCAATTTCATGGGGCCTGGACATTCTTTTTCTATGCAACCCAATATTCCCTTAACTGTCCTTTCAACCATAAACACACTTTCTTTAAATGACGCTACTGCAGCCAATGGCCCTTGTGCACCAAATCCCTCCAGTACAATTTCTAATGCCATCCCAAGCACAGCTAGTGGTTCTTTACTTCCTGTAAACCCAATGTCTTCTGCTACCATTAGTGGCAACAACACCCACCAGAGTAAGAGCAGCACCTACAATAGCATTACCGTCCCAGTCAAGGCCTTGGCTGATTCTGCCTGTGATCAGGATGCAGACGTGAGCAGCACGAATTTCACTGATACGGATCATCTGGAGAGCAACTTGCACACCTCCCTTGTGTCAGAGACCGCTCCAAAAAAACCTTCACCAGATCCTGCCCACTCCTCTGGCCCATCCAACATTCACCAGGATTATCTCTCCACCATCACAGAAAAATGCTCAAGGCAAACTCTAGACAATCAGCCATCGACCAAGGACTACTCTAGACCAAAACACTGGAGCGTTGGAATGCCGACAACTTTCCGTCAGCTTGTAGAGACAACAAGCATACCTGTCACGTCCAAAGACAATCTGAACACCACACCTCCAGCGGATTCAACTCCTTGTAGCACATCAGAAGACCTTGACGGGGAGGTTGGTGGATGTTTGGTTCTTACAGATAGAAGTATGGAGAGTTGTATGTCAGAGATCGGTGTTTCACTCAAAAGCTTTCTTTTCTTACTAGAGGACAACTCATGACAAGACTGTCAGAAGTGCCTTTGACTACAGGGAGGTGAAAAAAGAAGACAATGAATCTTCAGGTGATTTTCTTCTCAAAAGAGTTGCCAGAAGTATAGTGTTTGTTTTCCTTACTCATTTCTTTTTTGCTGCTTCTTCTCTATCTTTTAGTAACGCTGGAACACTTCAGGAGACAAATCAAACAACTCAAGAGGTGGACTCAGTATATAGTATATAGTATAGTATTGGTTGAAGACCTTCTTCTTAGTGTAATCTATAGTGCTTATTTACATCCTTCCTGCATCACATTAATTATTAACCTCCTTTATGTCACAAATAATGTTTGTAATAACAATTAATAATGTTATTAATAGTGTTAATACTATTTACACTACCTTCCTAAAGTTTTTGAAAGAAGTCTCTTTGCTCACCGAGGCTGTATTTATTTAATCAACATTTTAAGAGTAACACTGTGATTTTATATTAGTACAATTTAAAATAACCATTGTTTTCTTTTGTATTCCATTTTAATGTATTTTAAAATGAAATTTATTCATGTGATTCAGAAGCCATTACTCTAGTCTTCAGTGTCGCTTGATCCTTTTTAGCTGATTTGGTGCTAAAGAAACATATTTTTTATTAATGTTGAAAACGGTTGTGCTGCCTAATGTTTTTGTGAAAACCGTGATGCATTCTTTAATGATCCCTTGATGAATAGAAAAAGTTCAAAAGTACAACAGTTATTTGAAATATAAATATTTGAGTAACTTAATTATATGTCACTTTTGATCAAATAAATGTGTCCTCGCTGAATAAAAGTCTTTGTTTGACCGGGGACCTCTGTTTTCTGTTCAATAGGTCTCTACGTGTTTCTCTTGAGTGTCTGCCCATCTCTCTGCCTCCAAGTGGACAGCCACTCCCAGAGTTCCACCTCACTACAGACGCCTCCACAGGTCACACATTCGTGCAGGAATCCCAGGGCGGACAGGTAAGGACTGGACACTTAGAGCTGGAAAGACCTGAGAACATATGACTCTTGCTAAATAAAGCCATGTTAGCACCACAGCTATTATCAGTTGTGCCCTGTTCTTCCCCAGGTTTACCAGGTGTGGAGATGGCATAAAGATCCATTACCATCTAGATCCTCTTCTTGCTCTGTATCCCAAGACAGCGACAGCTCCTCGGCATCTGACGTAGAGTTCTGTGCCGTGTGTCTGTCTGCAGGAGCTCCACTCCTGTGTGCAAAATGTGGCTATGCTTTTCACTATGACTGTCACATCCCACCAATTCTCAAAAAACCTTGGTGAGACCGTCGGAAACGTACATTTTATCACACTGTACAATTCTTGATTTTAGAGTATCTATGATTTATAAGACTTCGGAGTTTGATAAGCTTGCGCGTTTAAGAACAATAACTGTTTTCTTCGTCCACTATTTGAGTCTTGGTGTATTTCTTTTCTCTTGCAGTAAGGACTGGGTGTGTTTGCTATGCCAGGATGTAAATGAGACCGTTGTGTATGGCAGTGAGGAGATGAGGACGCCTAATCTGAGTCTGGAAGATCAAAGAGTGAGACACCACCAGCCTGAAAGAATCTGCATTCATAGCTACACTTTTTAAAAGGATATTTTAGGAGAGGATTGTAGTTTAGTATAATGTCATGCCACGTATTTTATCTCTTGTCCTAAAATGATATAAAAAAAATCACACCAATATAATGTCATCTATTCTGTTCAGAAGTGTGAGAAGCTTCTCTTTGGTCTCCTGTGTGAGGAGAACAAGAGCCTGCTCTTCAGCGCCACCAAGGTAAATACACAACAAATGTTGTATTTAGCATAACTTGAGCTTCTTTAGTCCACAATTCACTTTTTTAACAGTAAAATGTGAAACCATCACAAATACTGATGATCCTCCAATATTACAATAATATTATTCCAGATAGTTTATTGAATGGTCAATGACAAATAAGAATGTGCAAGGTAAAGATATGGTTGATTTAGCTTGTGCTATGTTTTTAGAAATATATATTTTTTGTATTCATGCTGTTATATAATAAATAATTTTTTTTTTTACAATTTTTAACGAAAGTTTAAATTTAATTAAAAAAAGATCATGTGGTGTAAATATCAATTAAAAACATATTTTCATTACACCTTGAATACTTGCAAGAGTTTAAATCTTAATGTTCAAATTGTATTTTATTTTTTATAAATGTTATATATATAATATATATGGATGTAAAAAAATATGTGTAATAATAATACAATTATATATTCTTAATTATAATGTACCACCTGACATTTTACAACCTGAACTAACTTTTTTATAAGCCATTTTATAAGCAAATTATTAGATATATTAATAGACTTACTGAACTTGATACATAGTCATTTTCAATCTTCAGTCGTTTCTTTATTTGCCTGAATGCTTCTGCCTCTGTCACACCACAAGGTTTTGTAGTTTGCTTCACATTTGAACGTGTTTTTGAATAAATCAATAGATCCAGATTAAAAATGACCTCATGAGCTGTGCTTTGTTTTTAAAGAATCACTCAAAAACAGCCGAATTTGATATAATACTCGGCCGACTCCTGGGGAAACGGAAGCCGCCTTATCGGACAGTTGCTGAGCTGGTGTCAGATGTTTGGACTCTTTTTGACATCTTGATGATGAACTCGGAGGTAAATCACTGCCATTCAGCTGATCACTGCTAAGCTTCAAACCTAATTATCATCGCATTGAATGTTATACAATAACAACATGCTCTTTTTGTTATTTCTACAGAGGAAAAACATGGTTGCCAAACTTAAACAGTCTTTCCAGCACCAGCTGAATGAATCTTTTGGGAAGAGTCTCCATGCTTCTCTCCTAAATCACTCAAGCAGCAAAGATCCAAGCAGAACACCAGAGACAGAGACTGAACAGGAGAAGCACAGAAACACTTTGAAACGCATGAGAGAGTTTTTCACGGCGAACTGTGGCACAGCTGCAAAGAAATCCTGCACTGATAAAGGGAAGGAAAAGGATGGCTGTGAAGATAATTACAGCTGCTGAATATTAAAGCCTTAGTCATGACTTTTGAAAATTCTTCTGTATTCTCTTGTGAAGTGGGAACCAGACCAATTTCTGTTTATTATTGTAGTTTGCTTATTTAGATTTAACTTTAAGTAAGATGTGTATTAAACAGATTATTTTTATCCAAGGTCACATTTCTTTCTCTAGTCACTTTATTCCTTGATCTGTCACGGGACTCAAATTATTAGCATCAATGTTGTCATGTAGCTCTGATGCCAGCAGAGGGCGCGATGGTCCTGTGGTTGCATGACGTTGCTCTGTTTTCAATGTGACTTGATCGTTAGCGCTTATTAAAACAATCATCACTGCATCAGTCTCACATATAGGCCTTTACCTAACTCATAATAACCCTATATTTAACTTTTTTGTGTTATTTGCTCCACCCACTACCATTGGTGCTGCAATAATGTGAAATATCGAATTAAAATGGTTGATGATTTTTAATTTAATTCTTTCTTTAGGTTATAATAAGTGGAATTTTAAGATTTAAATTCTAAAGCGGGGGCCTGGTTAAATAACATCGTTAGGTAAATATATATATATATATATATATATATATATATATATATATATATATATATATATATAGGAAATGTAGTTAAAAAGACTAAAAATAAAAACGTAAAAATTATACCTTCATATTACTTTTGAATGGTCGGTTTAAATAAAAGTCAGTCTCTAGAATATATTTATGGCATAAATTGTAGTTGTATCCCAACTATTTTGTTATAAAACATTTTAAAACCTTTTTTATTGCTGTATCTCTTGCGTTAGCTTTAGGGCGGTTTGAGTGGATTGTGGTGGAAAGACGAAAAAAAAAAACCTTGCTGTTGATGTAGCCAAAGTCTCTGATGTAGCTTGTGGACGTCTAACTGGGCTGATCACGTGGCTACTTTAGATTTTAGCGGTTTGCTAATGCGAACAGGCGCACTGTTCTCTGATTGGTTTAATGTCGACTCAGCTTCCATAAGCCCCACCCACTGTTTTTATATATATAGTTGAAGAAGCTTGAGAAGCTTACACTCCACACTCAAGTCATTCACGGTCTTCACTCGGTGAAATGGTTGTTCTGGACAAACCAAATCTTCAGTTGGGCAGCAAAACGATGGATGGAAATCAACACAAAGAGGCAAATGTTCTGCTGCTTGGTGCAGAAAATGTTGGGAAATCAGGTGAGCACAAAACTGAACTTGACTTTAAATACAGAAATTTATGTCATGCTTCTTTAGTCTACTTTGTTTAGCTTGCGAATAATAATGTATTATATTTTTTGGTTTGCAGCCCTCACTGTGCGATTTCTCACCAAAAGGTTCATCGGAGAATATGGGGACATTGGTAAGTTAAATTAGATATAGCCAACTATAATACCATTCATAAAAGCATACATGTTGTTCATTTTAATTTCGATATGCTCTCTTTCAGAATCAATATACAGTCATATTGACAAGACTGATGGGCGAGAGATAGCCTTAAATATTTGGGACTCCCTGTATCCACAGGTATGGCGTGTATTTTGTTAGAAATATTACTAGAATGCATAAAGAGGTCAAATTGTGTTATGTTAATTAATTTGATAGGTTCTGTTAATAATAATAATTAATTCCTTGACTCATTCTTGGTCGGTCAGTTTGTTTTATTCTGATAAGATAAAAAAAAAATAAAGTTAGTCCAAATAAATTTTTACTCGTTGGCTATTAGGAAAAATCGGTGTGAAAAATCGGTGTAAAAAAAAATAAATAAAATTTTTTCTATATTTTACATTAGTATTCTAAGTATTCACCATGAATGTTCACCATGGAGTCAAAAAAATGGTTTGAGTGTCAATTTTATATTTTGTTGAAAAATGTAATTGTTTATTTATGTTAATTTATTAAGCTTTTTTTTGTCCTAGATTGATAGGCTATTTATTATATTAAAATAGAGCTAGGGTAAATACAATAAATAAATAAAATAAAAAACTGTATATAATCTGAAATTCTACCTACAGCACCAAAGAAAAGTTTAAACAATTGACTGAATTTATATTTCTAATGAGCCAGCATACTTTTTAATCTGAGGAAATATGCTTAAATACATTAAATTTGATTTACTGACTAATAAAATGCTACCTATGAATTAAAGAATGAAGGAAAAGCCTAATAATTAGCCAAATATAGTGACAATAATAATCATATTGAATTTTATACTATATGCAGGTGTGAAGTTGACATTTTTGTCATTTTTAATTTTGCTGGAAATATAGATTGCCAACAGCATTTATTGCATTTATTCAGGTTTTTAGATCATCCTTTCTTGTTGAAGTTGATGTGATCTGACCCTCTGAATTCTGACTCTCCAGAGCTGTGAAACAACTGAATCCATCAGTGACAAGCAGCTGCAGTGGGCAGACGGTGTGATCCTGGTCTACAGCATCTGCGATCGCTCCAGCTTTGAGGTGGTCCGGCAACAGGTGCAGCTCATCCGCCGGACTCGGAAGCTGTCCGCATCTACCCCAATCATCATCGTGGGGAACAAGCGAGACCTGCTGCATCAGAGAGCCGTGTCGAGCGAGGAGGGCAGACTGTTCGCCCTCTCGGCAGACTGCGGTTTCTTCGAGATCTCGGCGGCTGAAACTTACCACGGTGTGCTGCTGGTTTTTAACGAAATCCTGGACCTCATCAAGGAGTCCAAAGCACTTAAAAAGGGAATGGTTGGAATCAAGGGTATAGTCAGAAGCGTGTCCGCAGTGTTTGGAAAGAAACGAGAGTGAAGAACTGTTGAAGATGATGAGCGAGATGAAGATATGAGGCCCCTGGCAGCCTAGCATCTAAATAGCTGAGAAGAGGACCCCGGCTGATGGGTTTTTGGGGCCGAAGGAAGTCACTTTTGCCTTGTTAACCTTAATGGATGCTGGAAGGAAGAAGTATGAGAAGACAGTATGTTAAAAGTTCAGAGCCCAGTGTTATGGTGAAGAAAAGTATATGATGTTTGTTACAGCAAGGTGATAAAAGATGTGCTGGAAATAAGTGATCCTGGGCTTTGATGTAAGTTGGTCACTGGGTATGTGTATTGAAATAAACCAAGAGATGGCCCGGATCTGTTCTTGTCATTTCTCACAGAAAGATCTGTCAGCTCTGAACAAATGATTTAGACCAATTCAAGTGAGCTTCTGCTTCGGATTTCAGATGCCTGAAATATAGAGATGGACTTTATCTGCACTGCATTGTTCCCATTTGAGCCTCCACTGCCATTTAGATGTAAATTATTAAATGTTGCAATTGAGAGGAGACTGTGTAGTAAAATGTAGGTATTTGATGTATATATTGTAATTTCCATAACATCATTTCCTGGATAGTTTTTTTTTAGGTTGGTGGTAGTATAAATGCAACTTGAGTAAAGGCATGTTCACACTGAGGGTGATAACTGTAACCATAAACTTTAATTAATCATTCTAATGAATGATACAAACACTACTGCTGGACAGCCAATCAGAATCAACATGACTTGAGCTTTTATTGTCCATCGGTGTGTATGCCAACATAGTTACAGTTAAAGTTCTCGTTAGAATTTTCTTTCTTGGTGTGAACTTAAGAGTGAGATATTAAGAGTGTCTGTACATGTTATTGACTTGTATATATTTTAATCTTTCACTTTTGTATATAACTACGCTGCCTTTTTGTTAGACCTTTTTTGGAATGTTTTCATTGCTTGTATCTCAACTATTGACTCAATAAAGTGAAAAAAAAAAAAAAAACATGCCTTGATTATTTTTAACTATATATATTTACTGTATTTTATTTATTGTATTAAACATTTGGACTGTATTTGAAGCTATTCAAAAACCTCTTACTGACCCCAAAATTGCGAACAGTAGTATTTTCTCTTAATCTAAAGATAACAAAAACAATATTATTACAATATAACCAAGGGACATTTACCTTTTTTACACAATCATTATATACTCAAATATCACTCCAAACAGCAATAACAATTTATAAAATGTTTTATTACATTTAAAGCCAATATAACATTTGTAATAGGAAAAAAGTACTACAGGATAAAGGCTGTTAGGATATTAGCTATAAATGTCACTTAACACCATTTAGTAACATTACATGCCTGTCTATGTAAAACACACTTCATTTTATGTTTCTCACTCCGTAATTACACATCCTTGATTTTATCTTATCCTCTCCTCTCGACTGAACATGCGTGACCTTGGACTGGAAGTCAAACCAATTTTAAACGTTTCATTTCCAACTGATCAGAATCCTTGCATCATCTTGTTTGACTCAGTGCACTGATCTAACTATCAGTCATTCATTGACAGTCTATAGATTAAAAACTGCTTCTAGTATATAAGAGCTAAGAAAGCTGAAAAATAGAAAAAGTTTTATTTGATCTAAACAGAATGTTGGGTTACATGCTACTAATGATAATATATATTGAAAAAAATGACATTTCTCATTTCTGCTCAATTGTTAAGTTGTTTCTTTGCCCTAACTTCTAGAAACTCCAAAGCTAAAAAGCACTACATATCCAATCAGCACTTCAGAGCACAAATCTGTACTGTTTTGATTTCAAGTAATGCATAGTTGAAACAATGCTTTATTTTAGCTTTTAAACCATCTACACGTCCTGAATGCTAGGCTAATTATGTTATTTAATAATTAGTCACCACATTAGTTTTTTTAGGCCTACTACAGCCTGTGAGATGCGATCTGCTTTTAAATGCTCTGATTATATTTAAATCTTATCTTTGAGAAAAATGGAGCCTAATGTTCTGTGGTTTCCTCCACAGGTATGACCTGATCCTCAGATGAAGGGCCAGAACTCAGAAACTCAAACGCCCGTTGGCTCTGTGTAACTATCTGCTTAATGGGAGCCAGCAGGACCTCGGTGGCTGAGGAACGGCGGCGGATCATATCGGTGGAGGGCACAGCCAGTGTGTCAAATTCAGGAGTGCCTGAAGGCTGGGAATCTAGCTTCAAACTGCCTTTACGGCCATTTGCTGGGACGGGGGTAGGAGTTGGGGAGAGAGCTGGGCTTGATGGAAGCCCGCTGGCAGACCCACGACGGGAGCCGGTGTGAAGGCTTCTGCGGCGACGCGGGCCACCGTCCATGGCCTTGAGGAAGAGGCTGTTTGCAGAGTCAGGGCTGGAGGGACTCTCAGGCAGCTCATCTGGAATTGGACTGTTTGCTGCATCAAGATCAGAAACCTGTTTTACCTGAGAGGAAAGATAGGATCAGTCATTTCATTTACTTATATAGCACAAATAAACACAACAGGAGTCGACCACTGAGCATTACAGATTATAAAACTAAGATAAATGACAAAGAGAGAATTGGGTTTTTTTTAAGTCGTAATCCAAGACTATTACTTTGATTAAGGTATTAAGTTAATTTATTATATTTATTGACCAAAATAAAAATAAAAAATCACTGGTCATATCTTGCTTGACTGAATAACTCCTTTAGCTTTAATAAGGACTATATATATATATATATATATATATATATATATATATATATATATATATATATATATATATATATATATATATATATATATATATAAACATTATAGTATTTCATACCTAAATACTGTTAGACATACCTGAAAAAAGTATGCTATTGCTTGCAATTTGTTCATTTGTTCGTAACTGAACATTTATTTTAATGTACATTTTAGTACATTTTTAGTTAAAGTTTATGTTTTGCTCTTTTTTTTCTTTTTTTCAGTAATTTACACATTTGAAACTTTTGTAATTGTATATTTTCCTTAAAATACTCAAAATATGTAACTTAAATTATCTTCATATAATTTACTGATAAAGTATGTTCTTTTTTGTTTTAATTTTGATAATCCATTACATATTAGAATGGTACAGTATATTGTCACTGAAATGAAAGCTATTACCTTCACCTCACTCCACCTGTTAGACCAGAGTTGCACACATTTATGCGGTCTTTTAAAAAAATATATTTTTATTAAAATGCATTTTGCTAATTTCGGAAAACAGAACTATTTACTGACAAAAAGTCAAAATATTGTCAATTTAGTTTAAACAGACTGAAACCAAAAGTAAGTGTATTTAGACTATAACAGTTCTTATATGTGGTTGACGTTTAATTAAGTTGTACAGTGTCTTGAAAGCATTATGTACCTAATCTAAAATGACATGGTAACCTGGAGAGAAAACAAACCAGGCATGTGATTAATGCAACACACTATGATGAAACAAAGATTTACTCATTTAGTTTTTATGGGAACACAAAGTGATATATTAGACCCTGGACCACAAACCAGTCTTAAGTCTCTGGGGTATATTTGTAGCAATAGGCAAAAATACATTGTATGGGTCAAAATTATAGATTTTTCTTTTATGACAAAAATAATTTGGATATTAATTAAAGATCATGTTCCATGAAGACAGAAAATTTCCTACAGTACATATATAAAAACTTAATTTTTGATTAGTAATTTGCATTGCTAAGAACTTCATTTGGACATCTTTAAAGGCAATTTTCTCAATATTTATATTTTTTTGCACCCTCAGATTCCAGGTTTTTAAATAGTTGTATCTCGGGCCAAATACTGTCCAATCCTAACAGACCATACATAAATGGAAAGCGTATTTATTTCAGACTTATGACCTTATTAAGTTTTGTGGTCCAGGGTCACATATTTAGTGTATGTGTATGTGTTAATGTGTGGGGGTGTGTGTGTGTGTGTGTGTGTGTGTGCGTGAGTGTGTTCTCACCAGGTCATAGAGTGGGGTGGTGTTGATGAGCAACTGTATGAGAATCTGTCCCAGTTCCAGTAGGTCGTTCATGATAGTGCGCACCTGGGTAGGCAGAGCCAGTATCTGCTGTACAGGGGGCAAAACCTCCAGTGCCTGTATACCTGACGTGAGCTGAGCCATGAGAAGAGAACGTAGCTCCGCCATGCGATGCACCTGACTCATGTAAAATGACAGAAGCAGCTGCAGCAGGGACTCCACCATCGCCATCAACTGCATTAGACCCACCTGACAAATGACAAACAATCCCTAATCAGGAAATTAAGAGACTATGATAGACTTGAAAATTAGCTCATTAGGTATTAAAAAGAGTATGTGAATGCCAAACTGAGCAATACACAGAACTTTAATTAAGTCACGTTTTTATTGCTGAACCTAGTGGCCTGGAAATGGGGCCTAACAGTTTGATCAAGTGGCAGTAATGACTATCTATTCACATTCCCACAAACTGCCTGCAGGAACGTGAAAGGGTTTTGGGGGATACACTCATTCCTCTGTGCAAATAAATCAACTAATTGCTGAAAACTGCCATTGTCACTAAATACACAATTTTGAACCAGATGTGGCTATGAATTTGAAGAATATGAATACTTTTGAACTGGGGAACCGCATTGAAGTCTGGCTTATGATTAAGGCTGGGCCACACAGCTCCTCATGCGCATGTAGCCAACCTCTCACATGGAGCTTCATCTGCTGCCAGACAACGTGAGCGTGAGTACTCAGAGCAAATTAATGGGGCCAGTTCTGGCAGACACAGGGACAAACAGTCCGGCTTTGGCAGTAGGGCCCTCTTATTGTCAGTCCATTTAGGTGAAGAAGAAAGTGGGTCAGCCAAGTTTGAAGGACCCCTCTGTGTTCTCAATTCCCATTGGGCCTTCACCTCACAACCGGTTCACTGCACAGCACGTGACCAACACGTGAAACTGTAGGACATTATGCTGCCAAGTCTCACTGTTGTATGTTGCTGACAGATCAGCATCACTCTTGGTAGAACACAATCTGTCACTCACATTTCTGCAATCCAGGACCTCTGGGGTGTCTTTAGAGTTTGTTAATTAAGACTCTTTTGAACAAAGTGCACTTGGGCTTTCATGCTCTCATCCCCAATTACTCTCCACCCTCCTGCTGCGAAAGCACCAAAGGACCCTGTTCAGACAATAGTCCACCTTGACCCTGTGATCCTCAGCACACAAACTTGACTACCCATATTAAACATATGGGTAGACAAGTCTGAGCCTTCATTACAGCCTGTTTACTAGAGGTCAGTTGAGGTAGAGTCTATCTGGACACGAGAACAACATTTTCCCATCAGTCGAACCAGGCAGAACTGAGGGGTACTCTATGCTTGATGGTATTGAGTAGAATCTTAGGAACGGTGGTAAAATGGAAAATAAGAATGGTGTGTAATGATTATTACTCCAGGGTTAATACCTGAAGATATATATGTTCCAGAGTTCTTCTAATGAAAACAAAATTATATATAAATATATATTATCACTGTATACAAATAAATATACACATTAATGTACCTCTCACTCTACTGATTTATCTGTGTATATATGTTTTGCTGTTAGTGCAAAGCTCAATTTTAAGTAGCCATTACTCCAGTGTTCAGTGTCATATGATCCTTCAGAAACTATTCTAATGTGATGAGTTGGGATTCAAGAAACATTATTATCAATTATTAGATTCAAGAAACCTATTATTATCAATGTTGAAAACAGCTGTGCTACTTAATATTTGTATTAGGATTCTTTGAATAATATATATATATATATATATATATATATATATATATATATATATATGTGTGTATATATATATATATATATGTGTATATATACATATATAAATAACAGCATTTACAATATAACAATAATTAAGTATTTATTTCTTTAAAATAGAAACTGTGACCCCAAACTTTTAACCAGTAGTATATATATACATACTGTCATATGTAAATTCTGGCAAACAGAACAGTTGTCTAAAGGGAGAGTCTTGATTCTCCTGAAAGCTAGCAGAATGTTTGTTCTCCTCATCCTGAGTGTGTTATCTGTGTGTGCGCGGGTGGGTTAGTTGGTGTTTCAGTCGAATGCCTCAACCGCCAAACAGCACGTAGCACTAGATCCCACTGGGCTTCCAGCTTAATCTTGACCATCTTCTCTCTAAACAAGCACTTCCATCAAAAACACACTGCAGCCGGACTTCTTGATTTCAGCTTTGATTTCTGAGAAACAAAATATTGCTTTCCTTTTACACAAACAGAAACGTTTCACCAATTCTTTTTATTGCGTTTTTAAGTCGCTAAAGCTAGACTATCAGATGCCTCTATCTAGCTTGAACATTAAATTTAATATGAAGAAGTGTAGAAATGAGTGATTCAAATCAGAAGTGATGAATCTACTCAACTTCTAAATGACTAGAAACATACATGTAAAATAACATTGTGTTATCAGTTAAGTGTATTATCAATCTGGCATGATGTGGATTAGTGTGAAAAGGGTCCTACTTATTATGTTTTAAGCTCAGGTTGTAATACAGCTTGAACTGTTCTCTCCCCTTCCCCGTGTCCTTTGCCTGAATGTGTCTCAGGGGTCTTAATTTGGAACAAGTTAATTACTGTTATTTTATTCTATGTGGGTGAGACTGCAGACTAGACAGGAAGCCCTGTGGGTGGCAGGGCAGGGTGAATGACTGCAGCATGGTACTGCAGCACGTAGACTGTCTATTTTAACTTCAAGCTCCAAGAAGAGAGGGGATATGCTATGGTTTGAGGATGTTCTGAGGAGGCACTCCCTGCCGATATCATCCTGTCAGTGTACATGGTTGAATCTCTCACCCAGACATGTCTGCATCTATATTTATTTTATGATTGAATCTTAACATACCACTCTCCATTACGGACTCATGACTCACGTCCTCATTATCCTGGGTGCCCTTCAGTCTTATTTTAGTACATATTTTCTGTTTTCATTTTCATTTCATTCACTGTTTTCATTCTCATTTAATTATTTTGTTGTTCTTGTCAAGGTTTTTTTTTTATTATGTCTATATAGCTTTTATTAAATGTAATTTGTAGTTAGTTTAAGTATATGAAGTTAAAATACAGTTAGCATTTATTTTATTAAGTATTTTTAGTACTTTAGTAGTAGTTTTAAGCTAAACCTGGTCTCTTTTGAAGGGCCCAAGTACCCCCCCCCCTACATTTAGAAAGGTAAAATAAAAACATTTATTTTAAAATATGAAAATTATATAATTGGCATATAAAAATGATTCCCCATTTACCAGTGATCATGTTTCAGGACTTGATAACGTGGATTTTTGGAGCCACTGAGAAACTGGTTGATGCAGTTAGTTTGGAAAAAGAATATTTGTACCATCCTCAAATAGTCACTACGACTTTATGAACATTTGGCCAAGCATTTAGTTAAGATAAGGTCAAAGATTTAGCCATTTACTTTTCTAAACAGGGCCTACCGTTTCAGCAGCCGCCCCCAGCATCAGTAAAACGCTGTCTATTCTTTCTCTCAGCTTCATCAGTCTGTGGTACAGTTGAAGGTACAGGCACAACAACAGGCTACGGATACGTGTCCACATTCGAGGTTCTTCTTCATCATCATCATTATCCTCTTCTTCATAGCTCAGCACTCTTCTCTCCCACTCAAGACCTGCAAGAGAGAACGTGCACAGTGGTTGTGATTAAAAAAAAAACCTATTAATCATAATTCAACTGAAAGAGGTTCTACTCAGGCTACAACTGAAATTTTTCAGTGTAAAAAAAAGCTAATTTTATAAAATATTACCCTGAGACGGTGCCAAACGACTAGCAAAACAGAAGAACATTTGCGCCCCCTTATGGTCAAGTCTTGTATACATATTTTTAATGCATTTCTTTAAGTGGTTGTTTCATGATCATTTCAGACAAAAAAAAAAATGCGTCTCCCTGTTCGGTCAGTGTCTGTTTGAATTTCTTACGCAGCGTGGGTGGCAGAGGTAGATAGTAGGCCACAGCCGCCTCTGACTGAGTGATGAGCTCATCCAGACCCGCGCTGATCACTCGCCCTGCTGCTGACTCTTGAGCTTCCGCCAGGAGGCGCGAGCTTAGCTGTATCAGTTTATCCCATCTGTCCACGGCTCTGTCCAGCTCATCATTCACTCGAGACTGCGCATCGTCCAGCCTCGAGAAGAAAGCGTCTTTAAGATCAGCAACCACCTGAGGGAAGAGAAGGCAAGCTGATGAATAACAGTAACCGTAAAAAGTAACAGTCAACCTTTTTATTCTTCACATTACAGTGTGTCGGTAACCGAAACAGTCAAAGTCGCATATAACTCAACTGTTTTCCGTTCAGTGGACACTGATGAAACAAATAGGCCTGTCATTATTTGTACATATGATTAATTTATATATTATATATATGTCGCGTGTGTGTGTGTGTGTGTGTGTGTGTGTGTGTGTGTGTGTGTAAAACATAAGCATCAGCCTTAAAAATGACTCATGCACACAGACAAAACATTAGAATAACAAAGGCTACTGTAGCAGTTATAAGTTAATTAAAGATTAATCATAACAATATGTTAAATATCTATAAATAAAAAATGAAAGCAATACAGTCTTCTTGCCTTTTTAATTCTCTTAATGGATTTTTTTTTAAGTGAGTGCTTACACTATTAAGGTAAAATGGTAAACTCACTATATATGTACTGAAGGTCATATTAAAAAATAATTTAATAAAAAAAAAAAAATTCCTTTTGTGTATGTGCAAAAAGGTAATAATATTGTATGGTTTTAGTTCAATTTAAATACTTAAAGTCTAATTACTTATTTAAATTATTAAAAATATATAATATAATAATGGTAATTGAAATCATTTAAAACTCAACTAATTTTGTTCAAATAAATGTGCTTTTACCAAACAGCCAAGATGTGGCAGCTGCGATTAACAACTGTTGCTGTAGTTCCTTCCCCTCTCTCACACACTCACCTCATCTGTGGGCTGTTGGAGAATCGGGAAAAGCTTCTCTAGCTGCTCTAAACCCACCAGTGCAAAACTGTTTACTGCCTCAACTGCAAAGGCAGACACACAATGAAATCACAATGATCATTCTTAAAACATTGTGCATTTTGTTAAATGTTTTTTAGAAGTGTATCTCTTTCTTTTGTCCATTGATGTCCTGACAAGTATTTGATTTCCATTGGACATTTTAGGTTTTTCTAGGTTTATGTTATGTCAGTGTTAGAGATACCATATGAGGAACTCACTTTCTGGTTCTAGGTTCTGTAGCAGAGGTGCTGCTTGTTTCAGGGCTGCTGTGGATGCACTACGGACGCCTAGCTCTGCTACACCTCCTACAAACCCGAGCAGCGGGTAACGACCTTTCACGCCCATGTAGACAGAAGTGGCCTGCTGCAGTGCTGAGCTGATGAGTGGCAGTTTCGCCACACGCTTTAGCACATTCCCCTGCACAGACAAGTCAGTGTCTTATTAAACATGGTAATAATGCAATAGATGAACAGTGTGGAGTGACCCTGCAAGAAAACTCACCTCACTGTTTTTTGCTTTAGACATTTCTTCTTTGTGCTCTGGAAGCAGAACATAAAACATTCAGGTATGATTACATTTACATTTATGCATTTAGTAGACACTTTTATCCAGAGTGACTTATGATGTGGAGGATTTCAGTTATTTTAATTTCTTCTTCATACTTCTGACAGCGTCATTTAATTTCAACTATGTCAATTCTGTCCTGGATTCAATATTTGACCGACCCGTGCCAAGTCAGCTGATGTCACAAGACAATACCACTCTATGTTAGAAACCCTTGCTGTAGAAATTTCATTAAGCATTAAAACCACAAAGGCCAAAATGATCTACCATTCAAAGAGTAAAGTATAGAATATGGGGGGGGGGGGATAGAAGTCTGTCTTGAAGCCTTAAAAAAATACTGAGATCAAATACTGTGACTTTTAGACAAACTTTTATATATAAAAATTAAAAAAATGCACTTAAGACTAGTTTATTTTTAATTATTTTCTGAGGTATATTTGAGAAACATTCTTTCAGTGAACAATATTGTGGGAAAAAAAAAGTGTTAGTGGTTTAGAATCTGTCATTTAATCTCTGGTGCCCCTGAAATGTCATGTAAGGTATAACGGCCCCAGGCCTTCATCCAAAAGCAACGAAACCATCCTAAAACAGGCATTTTAAAATGGTTTTGAAGTCTCTCAAACATATCTTAAGATTAAATGGAATCTCCAGATCAAAGGCTTCTTCAGAATGTTATCTCTTGGAATAATGTCCATCTGTGTCAAATCTGATCAAAGCATTCTCACAGGCCCATTTATAATATCAAATCTGTTTCATTCAGATTCACTCTCACAGATCCCAGTGGAAGTCAGTACTGAGCTTACCTGAAAAAAAAACCTATATCTGAATAAACAATCATATTAAAGATAATCACAACAAAAATACATTTATAATCTGCTTTAGAAAAAAGGTTTAAAATGGTGTTGTGAGTGAAATAAATAGAAATTGTATTTTAAGATGAAGACCAGACATGATACTAGAATTGTAAAGCCTGTGTGAATTTGAAACGGAGCACTGATCAAGTCTCCAATTCTTCAGGTCATGCATGCCTTCATTATCTAAAATAATCAGATGCAAGGGTAACTGATCCTGGTTCAGGACTCTAAAGGATATGTTAAGCACCTGTCTATGTTTATGTTACAGTAAACCAAAATGATCAATCTCTCTCAGATACTCTTTGGTCATCAGCTATAGTTACAAGGTAATACATTTAAAATGTTGCACAAATGTTGTAATAAAAATGATGTATTTTTTAATTATATATATTCATTAAGATTGTATTTTTTTTTACAATAAACCAGTTTCTGAGAGTAGTTATGTGACTACAAATTGTGCGTTTGCCATGCTTTTGGTTATTATAAAGTAGACGGTATGCAGAATGTCAAAAACGGTCAAAACAACATCAGTTCTTACCTTTAAGATGAATGAGCGAGTCCTTTGAAATGGTAAAATGTAGAAATAAAAATATCTTTATTATAAATCTACTGGATTTGCCCTTTATATTAGGTCTCAGTCCTTGTCTGCTGTGTCTGAAATGAGGGATTGGTTGGATGGTCTTGTCATTTTCATGGTAGATGCATGTGATGCCCCTCATTTAGGGTGCGGCCAATCCACGAATGCCAAGACGTTTTCATGGCCTTGTTTGCGAGCTTGTTGGTTTACATAAAAGAGACAAAGACAGTCGTAGGACTGTGTGATTGTGTTTGTTTCTCACATATGCCATTTCTCACAAAAAAATAGTCTAGGACATGCATGGGGTATCGTCGTTTATACCATCTTTATTCTTTCAAATTTGTAGAAGGACAATTGCAGTGCAGATCTTTATTGTGATCAACAGACAAGTAGAGTTGTATGATTGTACACAATTGTACAAACAACAAATCTCAAAGAATGTAACCTAAATGTCAGTTAAACTTGTGATGTATGAATACATCAGCAGTATACAGAGAGTCCAGTCAGATAAGTTTAGACTGTTATGATTCTAATGTCACAGTTCAAAAGTTTAATGGGTGTTCAGCCCCCTTTATATCAGCGTTCCTGTTCTGATTCAGAAATTGAATGAGGAAGCACGGTCTAGCTTGAAGCTTGAGGTTTCTTCCAAGAAAATCAGTCTTTCATTGGAGATGAAGTATGGTCATCTCACGTTGCCAAGTCATAACTGAAACCCTTCACAAAGACCCTCTTTGGAGAGTCATGTAGTCTAATATCAATTTGCCACATTTCTCAACTTAAAAAAAAATGACTCAGTAAACTGGGCTTTTTAATAAGAGTAATCAATCATTTGAGCCTGGGGAATTTTTCTGATTTGCCATGAAGCTTCTGCACTTCTGTACTTTTTAATTTCCTAGTCAAACACGTTTGATGATAACATTTAAGTATCAGAATTTTTTACTATCAGTAATTTCATCAGTGATATAAGAGGGAGACAAAAGAACCCCTCCTGGTTAATTTGGTAACTGGTGTAAAATATTTCATTTTAATTGACGTCACTGCTCATACCACAGATATTTGCTTTGGTTTAGCCTCAATACTATTCCTTTACATTAAGAAAACCTTAATACTAGCACTTAATATTTATTTTTCCCAAAGTTTCTAAATTTTGTTCGACCCATATCAACCAAGAAGCACTTTTTGAAAATATCAAAATAATATTGGACTGAAAATATACTAGGAGAGACAATTCAATTGTGTATCACGTTTATTTTACACATTCAGTGGGTGTTACGAACACTAACATACAGGTGGGTGTGTAACATTAGCAGAGATCTCACAGCATTTTGCAGTACATTATATGTCAAATGTTCACAAGATATTTTTGTAGTTTGCACTAATACAACATTTTAAAGTTTCCTGCAAATTAATTTTTGAACACCAAAGTGATTGTGTATAGGTAACAATTTCTTTTAAATCCTTTAATCTGTTTTGTGTATTGTTTGTCACGTGGATTTAATCTTTTAATATATTTCCATTTTATCCGAGAGACATTACTTGTTTGATAGGGTGCGCATTTATACAGGGAGTGTTGCTTGAGCATGTAAGAAATATTGAATGGAAAGAAGCATTTTTCCATCCAGAATTACAGTTTAGAATCTAGTATCTCTATGACAGACAAACCATGTGCCATAAAACCAGCTGACCGGTAGCAGTTCATTTGTGGGGAGTGGATCGGGAATGTTTGGATGTACAGTATGTATAGGAAGTGCCACTGTGCATTTTGAGCTTCTCAGATCTGTTATTGTCTCTGCTCTGATGGGGCACATTTCCTGCTTGAGATTGAAATATGAGAATCATGTACACGTTCTGGTTTCAGTTCTGATTCTGGTTCTTTAACAGCTGATTAACAATTATTTTTAATACTTCTAAGGAAAATATATTTGGGGATAATGCAATTACATTGCCAAATGGCAACTGATGAGTTAAATTCAATATTAAGTAGAGTTAAAAACAATTCTTATATAGTCTTTTTAGGTAGCATAAATGCTATCCAATAATTGACCTTAAATATATTTGAAAAAAGTACTAAACAAACGCTTTATTTTATTCATATTTATAAAATACTAATAACAAGATACATAATATGTATCTTTAAACTACAAATTGTTGTCACTAGTTACAGAAGAATCATTTTTGGTTCCCCAAAGAAACTTTAATAGAACATTTCATAAAAGAAAAGAAAAAAAATCTTAGCGTAATGAACATTTTAAGAATCTTAAGAACCTTTTCCCACCTTCTTGCAATGGTTCCATGGGTGTTAAAGGTTTTTCATGGAACCATCAATGCCGATAAAGAACCCTCATTATTAAAAGTGTACTATAGGTGTTTTGTGTGTTCGATACATTAAAAAGAACTGACTCGAGAGTTATTTGTTTGCGAATCCTAATATACTGGTTAGCTAAATTATTTTGATTCAGTTCCAAAAAAAAAACGAATTAGACCTAATTTCTGGGAATTGCACTTTACTGTGCTGTGTGTTTTTGATTCATTAAAAAGAACAGCACTCTTGAAAATAAAGGTGCTTTATAAGACTCCCCCTATTGATGCCATACAGAAGAACCATTTTTGGTTCCACAAAGAACCATTCAGTCAAATGTTATTTAAAGAACCATCACTTTATTACCTTTTTATAATCTGAAGAACCTTCTTTCACCATAAATAACCTTTTGTGAAACAGAAAGGTTCTTCAGATGTTAAAGGTTCTTTATGCAACCATTTATACAAAATGGTTCTTCTATGGCATCGTAAAGACCCTTTATTGAGTTTGATTCATTATTGGTTAGGCATCTGTACTACACAGTCCACACTGTATGCTTTGATTCAGCGAAAGAGCTGTTTATTCTGTAACTGGACTACAATGGGCTCACTATGTGGTTCACACTGTAAATTCAGTAGCGGATGTTGTGGCACTGTGCTGAATAAATTGTGTAGGAAATTTAGAAGACAAGAAACTGAGGTTTTTTAAACAAGGTTTTAGCCAAAAATGCACATGCAATAATTGTTAAAAAGTAAATTTGTTTTGAGTGTTTCTTTTTTTTTTAGTAATGGAATCAGCTCAGATTTTTGGTTCCCAAACTTAATTCTTACTCCATATAAAACAGTACACTCTATGCCAGATTCAGACCTCATTAACAGTGAGGAGCACCAATCAGCAGGCACACTGGCAAACCATGACTTTACAAGTTCTCATTATAAAAGAGAGATGTGACAAAGTGGTGTAAGACAAAAAAGTGAACGTGAGGTGAAGGAGATATGCTTGTTGTTACTGATAGAATAACACGAACATCTTACCCCATGACTTTATGAACTACTAATTATAAAATGCTACATATCTTTCCATTTCCCAAACATCACACCAAACATCACCCCGTAATATACCAGAGCTTTCCAGCTCCGAACTACAAACACACCTCTTTGTCTATATCACACAGGATTTAAAATGAAAGTTAATCCAATCCACCTTAAAAAGGTCATCTAATGAAATTGGCTAGTACAGTCTATGAAACAGTGAACCACTCTTTTACAGTGAAGTGAAGCTCTGATGTATGAAATTCATACAGACAGTGACATTCAAAGTGTGTTTGTAGCATAGCAGTGCAGATTAAGTTATTCAGGGCCAGGTTTAGTCAAAGTGCATGATGAAGTCATTGCACAAGCAATAAATCAGGCCCAGAGTGCTGCCAATAGGGTTATTGTTGTACAATCACATGATTCAACTTGTAGCTGTGGAGAATGTGACACAGCGGGAATCTCCGAAACATCTCCAGGCAAAGCAGAACAGATCGTACTTTAGCGTAGATCATACAACCTCACTGTGTCACTTCAGTGTATTTCTCATACAGTGGAGAATCAGTACATATCAGAAGACGCTCGCCACAAGCTCCCTCAAATCAATCACCTTCCACTAACTTTAAATAATGTGGAATATTATTGAAATTCCGTTAATCAGATGCCTAAAAAAGCCTGTTTAATGTGTGCCAGCATCACAAATTCACATAATGTCCTGTTCTGATGTGAAATATGGAGCATTAAGACATGCGTTAAGTTCCAGGACAGTTACAGAACCCCAACCCTCATAAACCTCTAACAGTCTGTCAATATATTTTTGTCAGTTTGGTCTCGTTTATCATGTGTGTTTGTGTTTAGGCGGTGTGTATGTGTGTGTATATGTGAGCAACTGAGCGAGAACGTAAATGTGTACTTGTGTTTCTAAAAAGATTCATTTCCGAGGCCCATCATTGCATTAGCAATGTCATAAAAGTTGGCTTAAGTCTGTTTTTTAAGTCCTCCTGATAACCAGTTACCTTCCGTGTAGTGACGGTAACAAAGGCATCTTTTCCCAAAACTCTCTCTTTTATCATTAAATGGTTCCTGTGAGCCTGTGTTTGAGCGCGTGTGTGGAGAGAGCGTGGTAAAGCTCTAATATTCGCTGAGCGTGTGCCACTTTGAGATTTGGCGCCGTGGGTTTTGGCAGACCTCCTGCCAGTGGGTGGCTCCTGAGGGGCAGGGGCTGTTTGCGCCGAGCACCAGGCGTCCCAAGGCTTGGTTTTTTGTAGTGCGGTCAAAGTCCATGACTAGGAACTCAATAGAGATGTCTGGCACCAACTCAGCGGGCACATCGTAGATGAAGGATTCGTTAAAGACTGGATTGAGTGTGAATTTCTTCACGTGCGTTTTCTTCTTGGCAATGCGCTTGTGGCCATAGAACACATTCAGCTTCACATACGGATCTAGGACACAAAATAAGACAGGTTTAAAAATAAGACAGACTTTTTCATTCTTCATTTTCTTCATTTTATATTTTTCTTTTTCATATTCATTTCATATATTATAATATATATAATTTTTTATTTGTTAAGGATTCATGGTGCATATTTGACTATCAGAACGTTTTGGGTCTGTTTTTTTTATCATTACATTTATTCAGCAATTTATCAACATTTTCAGTAAAGACATATAGTGTGTTACACATAAATCTATTGCAAATAAACGCTGTTCTTTTGAGCTTTCTATTCTTTAAAAAAAATCACAGTTTTCACAAAAATATTAAAATGTTAAATAATAAGAACTTATTTAAAAAACATTATCTTGAGCACTGGATTAGCATATTAGACTCGGGTAATAGCAAAGCTGAATTTTCAGCAGCCTTCACAGGAATAAATTATGTTTTAAAATATATTCAAATAAAATTTTTTAATAATATTTAATTTAATTACTGATTTACTTATTTTTGTTCAAATAAATGCAGCTGTTAGCTGAGAATGGTGAGCATAAGAAACTTCATTAAAAACATTAAAAAAAACGTACTGACCCCAAAACATTTAAACGAGTGCAGTAAAAATAAATAAATAAAAAGAATTAAAATGTACAATTACTTCCAGATAGGCCAGTGATGTCCAATTTTGGAAGGTGTTTCGCTTTTAACACCACCACACTCAGTCTGTGAGAAACCGGCTGATAGGACAGAGAGACCAGCAGCTCTCCACGGCTCATGCACTGCAGAAATAAAAATACACAGACACAAAAGTTAAAAAGAGACAACCAGTTTAAGTATTTAAGACAACAACATAATTATTGAATAGACCTCTTTGGCCTGAATCAACATTACAATACATGTAAGAATATCCCTGGGTTCTCAATGCACCTCTACAGTACTCGATGGAAGAACTGCAGAATAAGCAGGTAAGTGATAATGTGATAGTTGCTATTCAGCACATGGTGTATTAGCAAAGAAACTGATCAGATGCATTAATAATAAGTAAACAATGAGTGGGCTGATGACTTGTTAAAAACTTGTTTCCTGTTCATCTTCGCAGCTCATCCTTCAGAGCTTGGGTTCTGTGTGGAGGCACGGGGATGCTTTCATGTACTGTACGTGCCTACTGCATTGTCTACGCATCCTCTAAACCCACTCAGTGAGCAGGAGGATACGCACATTTATCAATGACTCCAAACTTCAGTAGGAGGATGAGACAGTGATGCACAATGATTCAGCGCTGAGCTCATACAAGTGTCAGACTTATAAAAAGACCCCAGATGAATCAGTCACACAGTGCCAACACATTTCTTGTTATTATTAATTATTAATTATTCTTGCTTTTACAATTTTTACAATATATACTATAAATAATAATAATAATAATAATAAAAAAACATTTCTTATTCTTGCGTTCAATCTTTTTTTCATGCTTCATGTATAAAGCACTTTATAATGCATTGCATTGTGCTATGTAATGTAGTACAAATCTGAATTTGAACTAGGATGAATTAGATAGACTGAGTTTGTGGCTTATATGTATGTTGTGTGTGTGTGTGTGTGTGTGTGTGCGCGCGTTTGTGTTTGTGTCTGTGTGTGTGTGCGCGTGTGTGTGTGTGTGTGTGTGCGCGCGTGTGTGTGTCTGTGTGTGTGTGTGTGAGTGTGTGTGTGTGTGTGTGTGTGTGTGCGCGCGCGCGCGCGCGTGTGTTTGTGTGTGTGTGTGTGTGTGTTATGCTCTTTCTCACCTGCATGCTTCTCTTTGTGATCTGTTGCGTAATATGGACGCGGCCTGTACTCGGGTCCACACCTGCCAGCGGAACCACCGCCTCCCCGATCACATCGTCTCGTGAGAACCGGTCAAAGCTCAGCACCAGGAAGTGCAGAGTGAGATCTGACAGGGAGCTGTATGGCACGCCATAAAATGTAAAGGTCTCATCAAACACAGGTTCCAGAGTCTTCCTCAGGACCCGAGTCTTAACGCGATGTTTCTTCTCTGGGAGAATGGTCATCTTCACATAGGGGTCGGCGCTGCCCGCCTGGCCTTCCACTGCCTGTAACCCCCGAGCCTCAAGGATGGTGACCACCAATGCCTTCTTGGGGAAGTTGTAGTCGATTGCAATGCTGAGATCTCCTCGGCTGGGCTCATCTGCGGGGGTGAAGGGTGTAGCCGTGCTGGAAACCGTAGTACTGGAGGTCTGACTGCTGCTAGCAGAGCTGCTGTCCAGACAGCAGTGATCAGCACACATGGGGAATTCCCTCTCCGGCTTGGGGACCTCATGGCCACTTTCCCCAAGACTCATCTGCATTTGTTTCTCTCCCAGCAGGCCACTTTCTGCTGCCGAGTCCATATCTATGAGCACCACTGGGCGGCCATTGTTGCTTTGAGCCCCGTCGGTGGTCTGGGATCGGGCCTGGCGTGCCACTCGTATGATCCTCTTGCTGCTGGTGAGCGCGTCGGGGTAGATGCTCATTCCTTTCAACATGTGAATAAACCTGTACGGAGGGTCTGTGAGAGGATCACTTTGTTCAGATTGGATTCCATGAAGCTTGTAGTTCGTCCTGTTGTAATGTTTTTGACAGCAAGTCCACACAAAGATTACTGCAATGACTGCAACGACCAACACACCAGCACCGATAAACCCCGCCAGCACTGGGGACATATCTAAAAGAGAAAAACAGAGACAGAAGAGTCAACCGACTGATGTACAACTCGGTCACGTCTGTCTACATTCACCCACAGCATATTCCTACCTGGAGATGTTTGCAAGCTTAAATCGTAAATGATAAAACCTCTTTCTCAAGCTAGATGGTGAAAGCACAACACCTCTGAACATGCAGACACTGACAAACCCACAGCAGACTCGCTTTATAT